>NW_010311573.1:0-5444 GCF_000700745.2 Antrostomus carolinensis
CCTCCCCACCACCCCACCGCGGGGGAGCGAAGGGGGTGAGGGGGTATCGGCGCCATCTTGGGGAGGTCGCACTCATTCCCCCCTCAGCTGCGGGCGGGAGAGCCCTGAGGGGACGGAGGGTTGGGCTGTGCTGGAGCTGGCTCCTCAACACCAGAAAAACATCTTTTTTTCCTCACAAAAAACATCCCAGTCACGTTTTTTTCTGTGGAAAAAGCCCGTTTAAAACCACCCCAGCTTGCTGCTGGGACACAGGCTTTCCCGCCTGCACACCACCCTGGTGGTTTTTGGCGGTAGGAGAAACCATATTGATGAGCTAAAAGAACATAAAAATAACACATCAGGGTGTGTGAGAGGCCATCTGTTTGTAGCTGTAAATCTTTGCCCGCTCCCCGTGAGGGCTGCTGGCTCGAAGCAGCTGTGGCTCCTGTGCTGGAGCTCCTCCGAAGCGCAGCTTGGTCTCACGCCAAGGGGACGGGTGTCCCTCCTGCACGTAAGAACATGGTGATAAGACCGTTAGCAAACTGCCTGCCTGCTTTCTGCCCTTAAAATGAACATTCGCCACAAATCGTCTCGTTTTCTGCTCCTTTCCAGTGAGTATCGATGAACTGAAGTCAGCTTTAGCCCCATTAATTACCCTTTCTGATATATGGAAGCTAATTATTCCTTCTATTATCATATTAGGACTCCGAGACATCTATCAGGATCACAGCCTTGTTCTGGGGGAAGGTGTTCGTGTTTGAAGGCTGTCGCTGTCCCCAAGCAGCCTGAGGTTTCGGTAGGAACCTGAAATATCAAGAAGGAGGATTTAAAACACAGCAAGAAAAGGAGATGAGGGAAATAATAAAAATGAGTATGATTCTGTGTTTTGTAGGAGGGAGTCTTAAAATGAGACGTAACATCTGGTGCACTGAAGCTGTCAAATTTAAGATATTTTCCCCACACAAAAATGGAAAGTACAATGAGAACAGGTACTAGGAGAAGAGTTAACAGAAGCTGGTTAAAAGCAGCCTGGAAAGCAAAATATTTGCAGTAATATTCCTTCATTAAGAATTGTCTGTCATTCATGGCTGCTACTTAACTAGGACAGAGAGTTTTAATTGAGCCTCTGCCTACAATCTTGCTTAAAAAAAAGTCCCTTCCTTGAAAAAAATCAGTGCTAAATGTCACTGATCTTCACTAATAAATCCTCATTACTACAACCTGTGAGAATGATCTGGTGGATCAAAAATTCAGTAGACATTTATATTACAGTAATCATTTTATTTTTGTTGGCATAAAATGTAAAATTGTTTCAGGACATGAGCCTACCATCTGTGCCTAGTAGAAACCTCTTCCGTGGGTATGTCACTGTACTAAAAATGATAAAGTTGTTGTTATTATACTAATATCCACTACTTGGATTTTAAAAGTTCTCTTGAAGCGTGCAATCCCTGTAAAAGGGGATGTGTCCTACCTGCCCGCCAGCTCACAGCACTCTGCAAATTTACTGATAGTCAGGCAAATAGAGAAAGTACAGAAATAACTTGATCTAATAAATGCAATGAAACACAGTCACCGAATTTTCTGTTTACAAATAGAATAAAGCAATAGTAGATGACTTCTTAGGGCAGGAAGTGACGACCTTATTGTGCCCATATCCTGGGCTGCACCCAGAGCAGCGTGGGCAGCAGGTCGAGGGAGGTGATTCTGCCCCTCTGCTCCACTCTTGTAAGGCCCCACCTGGAATACTGCGTCCAGTTCTGGAGCCCCCAACATAAGAAAGACATGGACCAGTTAGAACAAGTCCAGAGGAGGCCACCAGGATGATGTGAGGGCTGGAGCAGCTCTGCTGTGAGGACAGGCTGAGAGAGTTGGGGCTGTTCAGCCTGGAGAAGAGAAGGCTCCAGGGAGATCTTATAGCGGCCTCCCAGTACCTGAAGGGGCTCCAGGAAAGCTGGGGAAGGACTTTTCATAAGGGCAGTTAATGACAAAACAAGGGGAAATGGGTTTTTAAGCTGAAAGAGGGGAGGTTTAGATGAGATATTAGGAAGAAGTTCTTCACTGTGAGGGTGGTCAGACACTGGAACAGGTTGCCCAAGGAAGTTGTGGCTGCTCCTCCCTGGAAGTGTTGAAGGCCAGGTTGGCTGAGGCTTTGAGCAACCTGGTCTAGTGGAAGGTGTCCGTGCTGATGGCAGGGGGGTTGGAACTGGATGAGCTTTAAGGTCCCTTCCAACCCAAACCATTCTGTGATTCTATGATATATGATGATAAAAAACCATGGAAATATTCTTGTATGGAAAACAAATGCTAACTGGCGTGTCTCATTTGCAGAGCCATCCGAGGTGACTGGCGTGTGCATCAGGTCAGGATCGACTCCACTCTGCAAATCACACTCCAGTTGTTGCTTCTGCAGTTCCCCTGCATTTCTGGGGGATCTTTGCTACCACGTGCACGCTCTCACAGCATGATGTGGGGAATATAACACCTCTGCTTTTTGCATGAGTGTCATCTTAGCCCGTAGACTCAGTCACTCTTGAGTTTTGGATGCTCTGGATTTCTGTCGTTGGCCTCCTGTAGGTATGAAACGTGGATCCAGGCCAAATGATGACTTATGCCAGTTGCTGTGATGAATATAACTTTTGCTGCAGAGCTGTGAAGGTGTTTTGGCTCCGTGAAGATGGGGGGAGTGCCTTGCCAACGCAGACAGACATGTGGAGGCAGCTGATTCGAACTGTAACAGCAGTGGAATTCCCTTGTGCTAATCAGCACTTTTGGAGCAAGGCCACAAGCACCAAGACCTGAGACCGTGCCACCCGACAAGCCTGGTATAACCCACAATGACCCAGAATCTCCACAGCAGGTTGGTCACTTCCTGGTACATCACAGGGAGGCAGATTTAAGTGAATCACCAAGAAAATTTTATAATGGTAGGATGGGATAATACTGGAAGAGCTTTGGAACACTTTGGAGTCTCCCTTGTTGGAGGTTTTAAGAACAGGTTAGACAAAATACCACTGAGGAATGCTGTAGGTAGAGTTGCTCCTGCCTCAGGGAGAGGGATGGATGACATGACATCTCGGGGTCCCATCCAGCTGCATATTTTCAAGGCCACATGTTGCTAATTAGTTTGGAATGGGCAGAGCAACCCCTGGGCTCGCACATTTATGAGTCAGTGGCTGTTGAGTGTGCTGGGAGTGGGGCTGACACACATTTTTTTTCCAGCTCTCTCAGAGTGCTCTTAGTTATGTGAAGAGAAGAGCGCACAGAGGACCAAAGCCTCTTGACAAGGAACCAGCATGGACATTCATTTGGGATGTACCAGGAAGATCCTCCAGAGAGGCAACATTTCCCAGTATGAACAAACTAACTCTGAAAAACAGCAGCACATGTCTCCCCAGGTTCTCCTGGAGATCCAGACTGCGTTGTGTGTCATAGACCCCTAAATCCTACATTAAAAGAGTTGGGAGAAGACTCGTTGCAAGTACAAATAGACATTTGGCCAACACACCCATGGGAATGCCAGGAGCTGGTTAGGACATGCCATATCCAGCATGTATGGAAAGATGGGGGAGAGATACACCATGGGGAAAGAGAGTTCTGGTGACAGGGCAGGACCAGAAAGGTTTACCTGTCCACATTTTGTATCTGGGAAGAGAAAATGTGGAAGGGATAATGTGAGGACGAGTTACCAGCTGGATATGTCGGCTCAGGTGCTGTGACGCTGTGGGAGAAAAGTCAGAAGGCTGTTTTAGGAGATCACCTTGTCTTTGGTTGGTGACTTCTGGGACAAAACAAGAAAACAGATGAGTAAGAAGAAAGGATTGCTTAGGAAAAGATGCACAGGAAAGCATCGGGGGAATGGGAGTGTCTGGGTCAATTAGCTGGTGCTGCTTTGTAACATGGGTGGGTTATTACCAGCGATGTAGGTGGCTTTTGGGCTTTGGCCAAGAGCCTCAGACAGGTCTAGCCTGAGAGTGCCACCAACCTGTGGTCACAAATTTTGTATGTTTCCAGGGTCCATGCACAAATAAGAACCCAAGGTGCAAAGCTCTATCTCCAGTGAAGACTTTTCTTCCATGGGAGCATGGCTGCGTTACAAGCAGAAGGTATGCAAGTGGGAAAAACTACTGTTGACTTTTGGAGACCACCAACAGAGATTATGTTTTCATAAGGGGATGAAACACAAGTCCTTGGTAGCATATTTAGCACATCTCATAGACCAGGTCAGTCCAACACATTGCTCCTATTGGTTAAGCCAACGTGGGCAGGAAGAAGATGTCTCCAAAACACAGGTGTAGCTTTAGGACTTCCTGAAGACACCAACTCTTGCTTATTTTATGACAACAGTCATTACAACAAATAAGATTCATAGGATGGGTTGGGTTGGAAGGGACCTTAAAGCTCATCCAGTCCCAACCCACCTGCCATCAGCAGGGACACCTTCCACTAGACCAGGTTGCTCAAAGCCTCACCCAACCTGGCCTTCAACACTTCCAGGGAGGAGCAGCCACAGCTTCTCTGGACAACCTGTTCTATCACCTCACCACCAGAATCTCTTACCTTCCTTCGTTTATATGGGAAGTTTGATCTCTGGCATGCTGGAGATGAAGGAGCATGGTCATGCAGCAGAAGACACATTCCTGGCAGCAATTCTCTTCAGGTTCTTCTTGCCACAAAATGTCCTCGCTGCCCCAGAGTTAAAACATCTGGTACCTATAGGCACTTCTTGGCTGTCTGTGCTCGCAAGTGATGGAAGAGGTGGAATCCCAGCTGCTTGGCATCTTGTATCATCAGGGAAGAAAAAGTGGATGGGTCTTTTTTCTTTCACACGGAGTGTTAATTCTAATCTTAAACCCAGAGAAGAGAAAAGTAACTGATTCACCCACTATACTGTAAAAAACCCCACCCTGATGATTTACCAGAACTAAGTGAGCAGTTTTTAAACGCTGAGGGTGCAGACTGAAGGGAGAGACTAGAGACACAGCTGCTTGGCCTTTTCCTTTTCTCCCTCTTTTTCAGATTTAAAAATAAATGCATCCATTGCTTTCCTTTAATGTGAGTTTTTGCAACAGCCATTGTTCAGTAACGTGCAATAAATCAGATTTGCACGGCTCATAAAGAGCCGGGCTGGTTTTCATTACTCCAGGGAGAATGTTGATAATGCAATGAGTTTGTTATAAGTAGCCTTGATTGGGCTCTGGCTGCCACAGCTTCTCTGGAGCCAGATGAGACCAAAGCCAAGTGGTGAGTTTTGGGAGGATTCCTCTGATGAAAAGCTCTGTTAGAGTTTGTGTAGTCACCAAAATCTACACAGGTGCAATCATTCTGGTGAGCTGCTACTGGTGGGATAGTGGATTCCTGCAGCATCCCCCAGAGCCTGTCTGGGCTCTGCAAATAGAGATTTCTGTTTTTCCACCTGAATATCCTCACAGAATGATTTGGGTTGGGAGGGACCTGAAAGCTCA
>NW_010311574.1:0-42357 GCF_000700745.2 Antrostomus carolinensis
CAGCTTCTCACAGAAGCCACCCCTACACCCCCATGCTACCAAAACCTGTCCACACAAACCCAATTCATAAGGTATTCAAGTGCTTCTCCTGCACTTTATATTGAAAGAGCAATCAGCCTAAGCTGCACGGTGTTAGCAGTACAACCAGATGTTTTTAGTGTATTTTGCTGTAAATATTCCAGTTTTAGACTTTCAGTACCAGGATGGGTAAGCAGCTGTGACAGCCTGCATTAGGAAATGTTTATACAGGAGGCAAACTTCAAAACACATTTCAGATTTTATTTATTTATCTCCACTTTATTTTTCCATGTGTTTTGATAATTCCTTTGCATATCTCACAATTATTACAGTTCTATTTCTGTTGCAAATTGAAAACAAACCAGCCAATAACATGGTAATGCTTTACCATTTTTCTTTTATGCCTGCTGAGGATAACAATATTTCTACGCTGCTTGTTGAATCACGAAAAGCTGCTGTTACTATTTAGAAGCAGGTCGCTGCTTTCTTTTTCCAGCAAAAAGATTTTACAAACTTTATTTTTAGATTTTACAAACTTGAGCTCTGCTACTACAGTCCGTGCTGTGTTTTGTGGGGCAGAAGTCATCCAGCTCAGCTTCTGCTTCTCCCTGATACCTCCAGAAGGTGAGGTGGGACCTGCTGGCTAAACACAGCTTAGGATGGAGCAGAGTGAAGGGGAGGAACTGCAACAGCAGATGGGAAGAAACTCTTGTAGACTTCTGTCCTAGAACATCATTAAATGGGCTCAGGTTTAGAATAGAGGCTTTGAAAAGACAGAGATCTTGGAAGGAAGTTGATACAACTGAACTTAGCTGTTTAATTATCTTTCTGGCTTCTTGAACTTTTCTTCTCCCTGTGGGATTCATAGCTAACCATAGTCTGGTGAATGTAATTTTGTTCTACCATCTAGCATGTTCACGTCACTTTGTAAAGGTTTTTTCACAAATACATTTATTGCATCCTGCCAAGATGCTGTGACATGGAGAACTGTGACATTTTCCACTCTCAGCAATTCAGAAGGGACTTTTTTACACTATACAGTATCAAGAAATGTTTACCCATGTCAGGGTTTACATATACCGAGTCCAGTCTTGTAGGACGTGCAGTCATGTTTCTTGTCCAGGGTCCCCAGTGAGATGTTGCTAAGTGATGAGGTGGGATTGAGTCTCATCTTACCCCGTGCTCCTGCACTAAAGAGGGCATCTGAAGAGTTAGGAGGTTCACATCTCTGTCATCTCAGAGCCTCTGCACAACAGGGAGTGACTTTAAGTGTGTGTATGTCAGCCAACATCAGTCTAGAAAGGTGAGCAATAAAAAATAGAGGAAGAACCCAAGCACAGTTGAGTCTTCTAATCTCACTGACACCAAAAAGCCTAGTAAATTGAACCTGAACCTAGACTGTGCCACATAAACTATCCTGCAGAAAATCCAAGCCAAAGATTCTTAATAGAATCTATCTATAGGAGAACAAATCTTCTAAGGTCCCAAAAGTTACACAGACCCAGACATCTTACCCTCAAATATGCCTGTCACAGTATGTAAGTCTTTATTACATTGATTGAACCAAACCCAAAAGCTTGTATTCCTTAACAGGGAAAATTGGATTAATAAGGTGTTAATTGACATAGATGCTTGATTATATTTTTATATTAATTTAGCAGGAGTCCTGAGCTGTCAGTGTGTTCTATAACAGAATGACATCTTACATTATTTTCAAATGTCAAATAATGATCCTGTATGTTAATTGTGATGGCAACTTTAAAAAAAGAAGTAAAATTACAAAGTTAAACAGGCAATATTTTGCAAACAAATAAAATATTTTTAGGTAATTGTATGAATGGTAACTGTAAGGATGTAATGGGTTCTTCAAGCCTATGACATTCTCAATATGAAACTGGATAGAATCATAGAATCATTTTGGTTAGAAAAGACCTTTAAGATAATCAGGTTCAACCACAAATCTAGCACTGCCAAGTCCAACTCTAAACCATGTCCCGACTGGATAGAATCAGAAAATCATTTTTGTTAGAAAAGACCTTTAAGATCACCAGGTTCAACCATAAATCTATCACTGCCAAGTCCAACTCTAAACCATGTCCCTAAGTGCCACATCTCCATGTCTTTCAAATACCTCCAGGGACGGTGACTCAACCACTTCCCTGGGCAGCCTGTTCCAATGCTTGACAACTCTTTGGGTAAAGAAATTTTTCCTAATATCCAATCTAAACTTCCCCTGGCACAACTTGAGGCCGTTTCCTCTCATCCTATTACTTATTACTTGGGAGAAGAGACCAACAGCCACCTGGCTACAACCTCCTTTTGGGCAGTTGTAAAGACCAAGAAAGTCTCCCCTCAGCCTCCTTTTCTCCAGACTAAATAACCCCAGTTCCCTCAGCCTCTCTTTCATAAGACTTGTGCTCCAGACCCTTCACTAGCTTTGCTGCCCTCCTTTGGACATGTTCCAGCACTTCAATGTCTTTCCTGTAATGGGGGGCCCAAAACTGAACACACCAGGATGTCACCAGGGGAGATGGACTTGGAAGACTGGGTGGATAGGGTCCATCCTGGAAGGTATTAGCACAGGATGAAACACCTTTCCAAGGTACCCCTCCCTCATTGACTCTGGAGGAAGCACAGGAGCAGTGCTAACACTGCTTGAGATTGATCCCTGCCTAGACAGTATTTTATTGTGCCTTCTCTTAAAAGCAGTGTAATTACACATACATTTGAAGTCCATGTCTCTGGCCGGCAGTGACTGCTTGAAGAGGTTAATCTCAGCTGGCAGCATACCGAGGTTGTGCAATGCCCTGTATTTGAGAGTGAACAGGTATTTCCTGGCCCTCATATTGATCAGTTTGTACCAGCAACAATAAACCAAATTATTTGGTCTGGTCTGAAGCATACCAGCATGGCCTGTCTCACACACTGTTTGTGAAGATGCTTTGAGTGAATACAGGTATTTCCATGATGGGTTTTTTTGAACTATCTTCATTTGCAGTGCTACTATTTATACTGGGGACAGTGTAAACAAGGGGAACCAACGGCCTCTTAGCACCATGTTCATAATCTTAAATGTAGTAATTAACTTTGTTCTAAACCCATGTAAGAGATTAAGAGAAGAAAATAAGTGGCAAATTAATGTATTGCTCTATTTGTACATTTGAAATGCATGCAGCCTGATACGGTACTTAGAGTTTAATGGACATCATCATCATCATTTACCAATTTATTTATATATACTGCCATAGCATCCAGAGGTTCAGTGTCTCTGGGGACACAAGATAGGGAAGGAGCAACTGGTGGGATGGAGGAGCTGTGAATGAAGTAGTGAAGTTGAGCTTGAGAAAAAAAGGGGGTGGGTGAGGGAAGGTATTTTTTTTTGGCTTTGTTCCTCACCACCCAACTCTGTTCTAATTGGCAACAAATTGAATTCATTTTCCCCAAGTCAAGTCTGTTTTGCCTGTGATGGTACTCAGTAAATGATCTTCGAGTCTTCATCTCAACTTACGAGTTTTTTCATCTTGTTTTCTTCCCCTATCCTCTTGAGGAGGGAGAGTGAATAAGAGAGCAGCTGGGTGGGCATCTGGCAGCCAGCCATGGCCAACCCACCACAATCTGTTAAAGTTTTTTGGCCACTGGGTGACACTTTTGATGAGAGAATACAAGGTAGTACAAGAAAAAGTGGATGAGTTCCCCCATCTTTTTCTCAGTTCCCCAAAGCTTTCCTCACTGCATTTTCTATTAAATTTGCCTTTCTTCATAGAAGAGGTGTTCCAGCCTCTGATTGTTTTTGTGGCCCTCACTTTTGGTGCCACAGAGGGTTGCCAGTTGCCAGCTGAGGGAGAAATATGAGCTGACTGGCCTCAGCTCCCTCTGGAGCCCTTCAGTGCCTCCTCCTAGGTAATCAAACAGGTAACAGACATGCTTTGCCCAGTGAAGAACATTTAGAGTTCAGCTTTCAGGTTGAATATCTAAATTTTGGGGTTTTTTTTGGAAAAAAACAACAAACAAAACAATGAGAAATGAACCAAAAAACTTCATAATGCATATATTTAATTTAATAGGTATTAATTTCTTTCCCTCTGTGAATAAGGACAGAATGCAGTAGTTGAAAAGTCTTGCTTTACAGTGCTTTACGAATGAGATCTATAGTAACACAATTCTGTGGTGTTGAAGTGAAATTCGTAATTTAATACTGTGTTCTGTTTAATGAATTATTGTTTGCTGAAGAGCTGGAACTACGCCAGGAGCCTGAATCCAGACTCAACCAACATATGTGTGTGCTGTATAAAGAAACTGGATTGAGCTCAGAGCCAGATGTTGCAAGCAGAGCTGAACTGAATGCAAAGGCTGGGAGCACCTGCTCATAGAGGGTGTTAGAAACAGAAGCTCAGACTTACACCCAGATGCTGTAGAAAGAGCAGTGGACTTAATCAGCACTTCTAATTAGTGCCTCTGTGAACCTCTGATTTGAAACCCAGCGTAGCTGGGAGCATTGCAGGTGCTTTAAATGCTACCTTCTGGGCACTATGGAGCATGTTCCAATTTCCAGTGTCCATATTTCTTTATGATGAAGGGTATGAACATACAGGGTACAAGAAATATCTCAGTGAATTTAGGCACAGCACAAACAGAAATTTCCCCTTCCTTCTGCTGGAGGTGATAGAGGACAAAATCTGTGTTCTCAAAGCCACAGGTGGGAGGGAACCAATAATCCTTGATATTTGAACATACAAATATGCAGCTGTCTCAGAAAAACCCAGTTTTTCTTTGCAGGCCTCCAGCCATAGTTTTGCTTTCTTGGCATCTATAGATCTGGCTAAGAAATGTCAGTGAGGATGGGGTGTCAGCACAAGTATGGCCGTGATTTGTACAAGGCAAGGAGAGAAACCCGTAAATGTCCCCTAATGGAGCTGGAATTTTATCACTTATGGCTTGTCTATACAGTGGTGCTTTAAGTGCAATAGTAGCCACCCTTGGTGTAATAAAGACATTGTTATAGCAATATGAAGGTGCTTAGACTCTTGGTGTGGAGTCCCATCCTCACCTAGCTTTTTATGCCTACTTTCAGTTGTAAATCTATGTGGCTTAAAAACAGTAGCAACCACTCTTCTAACCATGGCAGTTTTAACTGTGTAACTTCTCAAGTCAAAGATCTATGCTACACTAAGCACCTTTGCTGGGAGCAAAGCTGTGATTGAAACAGCATCTAAAGTGTTTGAAAGCGCTGTATCCTGGGGATGTACCTGGGAGTGCTGTTGATTTTAACTGTGGTTTAGTTAGCATGTTTACCTTACATCAGTGTAAAGTCTGGTTTTGTTTTGTTTTCTTTCTTGTAGGCTGGCTGGATTAACTGGCTCTCATTCGGAAGGAACTTGATCTATTTTGCTTTCGTTGAACCTCTCTACTGCACATCATAAAGATTTCCTAGGTCCAAAAGCTGTATGAAAGACAACTGAGCAGCACAAAAATGTGACTCTGACAAGAGACTCCAAGCTTTCTGACGAGGAATTTTCTACTGATCAGTTTATAATTTAAATGTATAACCGAAGCATGCATAATAGTTAATCTGATAGGGAAAAAAGCGCTTTCTCATTAATTAGGACTGCCAATAAAGCAGTCACCTGAAGCTTCAAAATGAGTGCTCCGTTAATCCCAAACAAGTCATGTTATGCCCAGCTTCAGGACAACCACAGCGAAATAAAAAATAATAATGAAAGCATAGTGAGTGTGGGGGATACCAATGCCAACCAAATCGTGACAAAAGTTAGAACCACTGAAAGAGATGTTAAAAAACGTGATTTGACAGATGAGAGTGGGAATATACACTCTGGAGGATCAGAGAAAGTTACTCATTTGAATACAGAGCAGAATAAACTTCTGACCTTCAGAGACTCTCGGACCTGTCACACCAGTGTGCAGGAAAGTAATCTGCCCTCCACCACAAGCAGGGAAGTGGGGAAAGATTGTAGGACCAGCGAAGCTAAGGATATATCAAGGCATATCAGGATTAGCCGAGGACAAAGTCTGTCCAATTTAAAAAGTAGCACAAATGATGCCAACCTGGAGGTTATTTCCAAAGGTGACGTTGACGTCACTCAGAACTTTTCTAAGGGTAAAATGTCCAGGACTGTGGAGATGGAGAGAATAAAAAGGCTTTCTCTAGGAAGACCAAGTAAATTCTCTCCTCAATCTGAAACATTTGCAAAAGACTGCGTTGGCCGCGTGTCATGTAAACGTCTGCTTTCTGCATCATTGGACTCCATCGACAGGTCACACCATCTGATAGGAAATACAGAGAAATCACAAAAAACATCCACGGATCATTTTCTTGGGATGGTGTTTCATCCACTTGACAATACCTCAGAGGAAAATACTGTATTTTATTCCAAACCATCTACCTCAGGGAACAAGAAAATAAGTAAACCAGAAAATGTACCAAATGTTAACATTGAAAGCACATTGCATACTTCTCATTCTCAACATTCAGCTGTTAAGCCCAATGAGATTGCTAGTAAATCAGAAGCACAATTAGGTCAGGGTGATAAAAGTAAAAAATTGGAGCTTAAGACTGCACCATCTCTACAATCTAAAAACACGTGTCAACAAAAGATTGAGAGAATTATGCTGGTAGAGTTCACGGGATGTCAAAAAGATGAAAATACAGCAATGCAGGAACAGAAAGGCTCTTTGTCTGATGCATCAAAATTTCAAGCATCCCATTTTCAAGACACTTGTAATAAAGTAGAGGATCCATTGTCAAGCCAGGTGGTAACCTATCGTAATGATAAATTGCTAAGTGATAACATCACCATCGGTGGGGAAGGGGGAGGAAGCAATGACAGTGACAACAGGGCAACTAACCAGGTTGCTGAGGAATACTTTACTGACAAAGAAGTGGAAACAATATTCCCACTCACTTGCAGTAGTAAATCCAGTGACAAAGCGACACCTGGAAAAAATGAAAATTTACATGGAGCTGACACGGGTTGCACTGAAACAGTTGGTGAACAGATATCTCTTACACATAACATTAATCTACCTGACAGCAAACCCTTGAAAGCTAATGAGAATAAACTGATGCTAGTCAAAGGAAGCACTGAGGATGCTGCTGTGCCTGCTTCTGATCTCTCAGATCAGCACAGAGCATGCCGTGAAGAGACAGTGTCAAACCAGGAACCTGACAACAACGACAATGATGCGGAAACCTTGAGTTTTTCAGTTCCAAGTAAAAAGACAGCTCATGCACAGAAACATCCTCCAGATGAAGCACCAGGGAGCTGTAAAGTTTCTGCAAAGGCTGATGCCTTTTTATGTGTCTCAACTCCTGTGCACCCGGTGTCAACGCTGGATGTCAATAGTCAACCCACGCTATCAAACAGTAATTTAAAGGACCTTTATGCACTTCATGTTGCCAAACTGTCACCCTCCTCAGTCCTACCTCCCATTGACAGTACGCAGTTGTTAAACATATCCCCTAAAGTGCCTATCAAGACTGCTTGCACCAGTGCCATCCCAAAACCTATCCTGGTCCACTCCAAGGGCTCCCTTGCAGATAAGGCAGATGTGGACAGTGACTGCAGTGAAAAGCTGGAAGAAAGCATTGAGATTAAACCTGCAATACCTAGGCCCAAACCTGTGAGACCTAAAATCATCACATACATTAGACGAAACCCTCGTTCGATAGAGCAGCTCGACCCTTCATTTGCGCCCCCGGGTCTGCCCTTCGGTACCCCTGCGTGTGGCTTGCCCATCTCTGCGGAGCAGAAGGCATCCAACGGAGAGGAGGCAAAGCCCCCCAACATCCTGTATGACAAATTTAAGCCCGACCTCCAGAAGCCAAGACTCTTCAGTTCAGGGCTGGTGGTGTCAGGAATTAGACCCACAGGTCATCACTTTGGTCCGATGAGTGAGAAGTTTCTGCAGGAGGTAAGGAGGTAGCTTTGACAACCTGTTTGGTGTGCTAGGTGGTGATATAAATCCTAAATCGAGCAATGTGTGATCATTAGAAATTATCTTACTTAACTGTTTCTGGCACTGACCCTGTTGCGATGTCTGATCTGTGTCTGGAAGTTGTCACTGCGCTCCTCCAGTGTTTCCCAGCAAACCGGTCACCTGCTGGTAGTATAAATAGGGATGTGTAGAAAGGAAAAGACACGCTGTTTGAATTTATCCATAAATGGATTCCACCCCCCCCACCCCCAAAGAATAGCTTTGGGAAATGAATGTAATTTGCCCACAGAGACTTTTCCTCCTTAATGGGAAAGTTAGCAGGTTTTTGCAAACAGAGCACTAGTGGTCTAAACTAATTGCTTCATGTTGAGCTGTACTGAAACCCAGGGACTATCAGAGCTCTCCTTATATTCTGTGTATATCATACAGGAAAATACTTACTTTTGACTCATTTTAATGCTGTGTGTTATATTGACCTGCACCTCAAATAAGAAATCTCTTTTCCCTGGAAAGCCTTCCCTAGCAGCCAAAAGGTGATGGAAGTCCCTCTGGGCAATTCTGGCTCCTGATATCTCGTTGTATTTCCAGCTTGGTAAGTTGTACAGGAGTCTCAGTTCCCCAAAATCCCTGCTGGGAGGTGAGCCCAATGGAGGAAGTTTGACCTTGCTTGGAAGGTGGAGAAAGGACAGGGAAGAGGGAGCTACCTTTGGGTCTGTGATGTACCCTTGCACCTGCTGCTTTGGGACTTGTGGTAGCTCAACAGCCAAGCTTTTTGTATAAATACTGGAGATGAAACAGGTGTATTTAATTTGAACCAGTCTTTTAAAAAAAAAAAAAAATCTTTTTTTTTTTTTTCAGTGTGTCTTGTGGAGTTATTGAGGCTATTTTAATGCCTGTCTCATTCTACAGTATTTATCCAAGGAACAATATTGAAATAACAAATTTGGTGACACTGTTGACAATCACAAGTCTGCAAATACCCAAATTAAGATTTTGTGTGTGAGTATAGATTGGCCCTTATGGTGTGTTAACAGGCAACCTATTGAAGGGATCATGGATTATAGTTTTCCATAGAGCACATCTCACCCCGAACACAGAAAGGACCTTTCACTACCTTCAGTTTCCAGCTCTGTCCCTTATATTTTGTATCCAGCGGAGGAATTATTAAAGTAATTATGAGCTTGTCTATGCCAGCCATTCTCAGTATATCTTCACATTCACCTTGTGAGAGAAAATTACTAAGTTATTACTGTTTAATATATGGCTACAGAAATTAAAGACAAAGTAACCAAGACTGTGCAGCTATTTGTCTGCTTATAGAGTGACATGACCCTCTGAAGACCATAGGTATTGGGGTTCAGATAATTAGGTAGGATCAGCAGACACATCTGGGAGCAAAGGACTGATTTCTGTGCACTGTTGAGGACTGTTCTTAACATGAGAAAGACTCAGGTTGTGGCAAGTCTGCACCATGATTTACTGTAGACCAGGGGTAGAAGGAGAACACTTATGGGCTGGAGAACATCCAAAGCATCTTCCACTGCTCCTCCAAGAAATATGGCTTTGGGTGTGTATTTCAATGAGGAAAGGTTTGAAGCCAACCAAGTTGGTTTTTCAGAGAAGCTGGATTGCCTGGAGGAGAGGTTGGGAAGGAAAAGTCAATCAAATTGCAGTTTGCGTTATGAGTTTGCATTAGCCCAGGAGTCAGGAGCTGATAGCAGAGGGTGGTATTTGCTCTCTTGGGCTGCCACCTCAATTACCTTACTCTCCTGGTAGTTAGAGGAATGCAAATGGGACTGATTTGGCTCCAGCATGGACCAAGAGAAAGGGAAATGATTGATCCATGGAAGAGGACAGATGCTTAGAAGAGCAGCTGTGCACAGTATGGGTTCATGGCAGATGACTGATGTGTAATCCAAAAGAAGCCAGTTAGAATGGATTGAGGTAGATCAAGATCACCCTGGTGAAGGCACAGTGTTGAAGACTCAGAGATTTTGGAGACAAGGAGATGGTGGGGCAGGACAGCTACTGTCTTTGTGAGAGAAAAAATCCCAGATTACCCTATTTCACACATCCAGTTTGGGCTTTGGAGAGCTTTGATTAGCATTTTATAGCTCTTTACATAGCTATGACAGGGAGTGTTAATAGCTGCTATCAATCAGACCTGTAATCTCTAAGTACCGTTCAGCTAGCTAAATGGCAGGAACAATTACATACAACTCTGGGTGCTGTGAACTAGAAAAAACAGGAAGGTACTGTCTTTGGGCAGGAGACTCCAAGGCAAGGCCTGGAGAGCTCTCTGAGGAAGACTCAAGGGGCTACCTTCATGCAGTGGGGAGCCTGCAGAGCTCCTTGAGCTGCCTGCACTAAAGCCCACGTAGGGCAGCTCAGACAAAGATCCCAGCTCAGGTGTGAAGGCAGTCCAGCTGTGCTTAGGGACTGCGTCCGTAATGGAATTCAGTTAAGGTTAAATGGGCAGCCTTGCCTGCGGCATTGGCAGCTCCTCAAGTGCTTTTCTTTGGAACCTTGGCATGGTATGGAGGTAGATCTTTCATGCCTGTCTTTGTCTAAAAAAAGTGGTACAAAACCCCTCAAAGTGAACTGCTGAAAACAAACAGTCATTGCCCAAGGCAGATTGCTGCTGTCCACATGCTTCATCACAGCATAGGCTCCTCATCTCAGTGTGGACCTCAACTTCTTCTAGTCAGGACCAGTGGGAATTTGTGACCACTCTGTGTTCCCAGTAACTTCTGTGGGAAGTAACAGAGCAAACTGTGGGACACAAAGGCGGTAGCTGTGCTAGTGAACTGAACAGTGGGAGAGCGTGCCCTTCAAGGCTCATGCAAGGTTGTCCATACTGATGGACTGGGAGCACACTCCCCAGCTCAGTGTCCACCTCTGCCAGCGTGTGCTCACCCAGAGTCTGTTCCAAAGGACCAGCATGGATGAGACCAACCTGGTCTGCAGAGTGAATGTTTAGCCATATTGATATAGTCCATGCCTTGTCAGAGAGTGGTGCTTGTCTCACTTTATTCACTTTATTCACTTTATTCACTTCATGGCTACTGCCAAGAGTCATGGTTCTGGTGGGGGTCTGTAAGGAGGTCTGTTCATCACCAGCTCTCCTGCCTGCCTCCCCAAGACTGTGCCTGTCATGTTCAACCACCTCCTTGTGTCGTTTCCCCACAGACATCCTTCTGCTCTGGAGAGCATGGATTACATCTGTTGAAATGAAAGCCCTGTAGTGGAAAAAGGGGCAGGGGGAGTTGTTTTATACAACCTCTAATCTTGTTACCTGAACTGCCTGAACTGATGTTGACAACTCTTTTCCCAAAGAGTTGCCTGAAGCAGGCACTTGACAAGAAGATTCTTGCTTGAGGCATTAATGTTTGACAGTGTTATAAACCAAGTAACATGAAGGAAAGTGTTGGGCATTCTTACCTGCTGGCCGTGCTGCCAGCTCTGCTCAGGATTACCCAGCCTCTGGAAATTCTTGTATACTCCAAGTATTTGCTGCAGACTTTCTAGCTCTTTCTAACAAATTCATTAAGTGAGAGGAGTGGGAAATGAGCAGCCAGCCACACACAATAAAACTCTGAGCTGAGCTTCTTTTTATTTGACAGGCTGCGACAGATCATTTCTTTAGAAGTCCCACGTACAAAACTCTAGTACAGGATGTTGACAGGTCTCATATTAATCCAAATCATTCTGAAGATCTTTAAAATGGTCTCAATAATCAATAATTGCATGTGATTCTGTAGAGACAAGTTGAATTATACACTTCATGAATTCATCGTTAAATCAAAAAGAAAAAGGAATGTGTCTTCATAGCAAGTTTATGTCCCCCAAAATTGGTCTCTTCAAGAGATAGTTGGGTAAATCCTTCTCACTTTACTCAGCTTGAGAGGTTTTATGCTTGTGACTGATTGTTTTTGTGTGCATGTTTGTTGCTCTTCTGTGTTATTCATAGCATACTGTCAATAAAGAAAAAAATTAGGTGACTGAAGGTTTGGCTAAGCTGACCCAGTTTATAAAAAATGCATGGTTTCTATATTTAAATATTTTCTCTATTCCTTATACTGAAGTGCTTGTCATTGGTATGTTCAGTACCAGTTAAATATGAAATTATAGGAAGTATATAGTGAATTCTGATTGAAATAAATTAATCAGGGAGAGAAAAGATAACCAAATCTTATCCAGGCAAACAATCTCATATCCAGAAGCTGAAAATAAGCAGCTAAACATCTACTGCAGTCCAAGCCTAGAGAACCATCTATACAGTAAAAACCTGCATTCTAACTTGTAGAAATAGGTCATAGGAGTATAATGAAGAAGGAAACAGAAAGATCTAATGGCAAGAAATAGGACTGCAAACAAAGGAAAAAATATAGAGCGAAGTTATAATGCTCAGTGTTTGTTACATCTGCCCTCCCAGTTCCAGTGCAAAGGCCTCAAAATTCTATATTTAATAGTTTAAGGCCAATCTTGTCTCTTTTAGTATATTAAAGATTTGCTAAATTAGGATTAAAGCTCTTGAAGCAGCTAGGATCAAAGCTTTTATAGCCAATGTTGAAGTGCATATTCTAAATGCTTATAATTGCTAAATAGAAATTGATTTGGCATATTATATGCATCATAACTTACAGTAGAGTTAATTAATTGGCAGTTACATTTCTTCCTAGGTAGCCTATGGCACTTTTTTGATTAATTTTTAAACAACTTTAGTTCAGATTTCCTATTTCCTAAGCCGTTTTTTCTCTCTTGTGTAAATGGGATGCACTGAAAAAATATTCATGGGTCCTTTCTAGATTATGATGATTTTACAATTTATAAGAAAATAGTAAAGAAGTTGGACTCTACCTTGACAAGCAAATAGTTCTTTGTAAATGAGAGAGATGAAAGCTACTGACATTGCTCTGAGCCTGTGTCCTGAGTGACAAGGCAGCATGGCGAGGTGGGAGTCAGAGCCCAGCTTGAGTGTAGAAAAATGCAAGGGCTGAATTGGGGAACTGGGTCATTCTCTCAGTGCAAATTCTCTGGTGACAGCCAGTTTGCTGGAAACATTTCCAGCTTGGGCCTTACTGTGCTGCCCTCCCCGTAAACACCCATTAAAATACCGAGAGATTTGTCTCTGATTCTAGCAAAGCATCATCTATTTTGTGATAAACAATAAATGTTTCACATCTACAGATTCGCCTTTTTTTCTCCAGTTCAAATGGGCAGCTGGGTTTTAAAGCTTTGATTTGGAATATTCAAAAATCCCCTGAAAATGTAACATATAGAAATGTGCCCACCTCCACAATCAGGTCTCTTTTCAGGAACTTCAGAGGCACAGATTACATTTTGCAGTAAGAACATTTAGAGTTTTTTTTCTCACACAAATGATTTGACAATACCATTTCTTTGATGAATTAATTTAAAATACCTTCAGCTTTACTTTAACTATCTAAGCTAAAACCAACTTCCCCCAAAATTGTATCTTAGTAAGAATATTTAAAATAACATAGTAAAAGTTCCATTTACACACTCTCTTGGTGTATCTACCTCTGTAAATAGTATCACCTTTCAGGTCTTAAAAGTAAATTAATTTTCACTAATTGAAGATCTTCCTTTTGTCTGTTTTCTTTTTTGGAAGAGATCAGTTCTTTATTTGGGTTTGGTTGGGTTTTGAGACTGTAATGTGTGTATTTGTAGAGAGCAGTTTACATGTTGAAACCATCAGTTTTTGAAAGTGATGATCACTCTGCAGTGCTCTGAAG
This sequence comes from Antrostomus carolinensis, assembly GCF_000700745.2. Classification (NCBI taxonomy): domain Eukaryota; kingdom Metazoa; phylum Chordata; class Aves; order Caprimulgiformes; family Caprimulgidae; genus Antrostomus; species Antrostomus carolinensis. Next base: position 13,731 of record NW_010311574.1, read on the forward strand.
TGCAGATTCACAAGGAGGGAAAACTTCCCTTCATAAGCAATTTCGAGCTCCATGTTCTCTGGGTTTATTGATTTATTGTATCATATCTCTGTTGATGATTTTTCTGTAGGCTGGGGAAAGGCCTGCAAAAGATGAATTTTGCCCTCCACCATATACTCACTACGAGGTCCCACCAAGTTTTTATCGATCCGCCATGATACTCAAGCCACAGTTAGGACTGGGTGCAGTGTCCAGGTTACCATCTGCAAAAAGCAGGATTCTCATTGCAAGTCAAAGATCCTCAGGTAGCTGTCTCCATCAGCAAGGAGAAATAACAAGTGCTCCCAGCCTCTATCATCCTGATGCTTCAGGTAAAGTATGAACTTTCTTTCCTTTCCTTTGAGTGTAGTCACCAGTAAGATTGTTTTTTTCAGACAGAAATACCATAAAATGAGCAACATCTTGACCTGATACTACAAAGCTCCAACAGCATTATTTGAGGTGTGTCTTTTTGTCCTGAGGCAAGGCTGACTAGGGAGCCTGGGACGTGCACAAAGGTTGTTTAACAGGTCATTGCCAAAGAAGGAGAATCAATTTAGGTAATAATTCTCATTGTGCTTTTTTTTTTTTCGTCCTCTTCCTTGTAAATGCCTGAAAAGTCCTTGCTTTTGTCCTGCAGAAGATAATGTGCCATTTTCTTCCATCAGGAAGACCCTGTTGTTCAATCTGAAAATGTCATTCCCCACCATATTGTGCTCTGAAAGCCTGGCAGCAGAGACCCTGATTCTCTAAAGCCCTGGTATACACTTCTTTGGAGACACCATTTAAAACACCTTGTTCTTCCCAGCTACTGCACAGCTCAGCATGACCCTGGGCAGAATCAGAGGGAAGGGAAAAGCAAGAGAAGAGTCAGAAGGAGAAGTGTGCGATGCCGCAACACAGAGATAATAATTACTTCTACAGGACAGTCTTTGTTAGCCTGGAAAAACTTGGTGGTTTCAACAACATGCATTTACGCAGCAGCAAGTTCAGAGACAACTGAAAATCAGTCATTGCCAGCATGAAACATAGCAGCTGTTTTAAAAACCTACAAGTCTGCAGAGATTTTTAAAACATAGTCATAAGGGATAAAGTTAAGTAATGACTTGGGGTCATATGGTCCCTCCTCTTGCCCTGGGACAGGATTCCTTCTGATAAATGTTTATTTAAACTCTTAAGGCAGGCTGCTCCAATGTGTTAACTTCTTTCAAGTTAAAAGTTTTCCCTAGTGTTTTGCCTAATCCCTTTAGTTGCAATTTACTTCCTTTTGTATCTGGAGCGGATGTGGGGTCTTCTCCTCTTTGCTGTTATTTGAAAACTATTACTCTTTCTCCCCAGTATTCCTTTCTCCATACTAGGCTGCAGAAGAGATTTAGAGGTGGAATGGAAGTGGGTCAGAGTGCCTTGACTTAACCTGAGAGAACACTACCAGTCAGTAGTATAGGTTGCCAGGATTTAGGGCTTATCAGAAAACCAAGGCTCTCTATAACACAGTGCCTCTTGCCACTATCCTTTACCATTTGACCTTGCACCTGGAGTTTATCTACATTGATGCCATTATCAGGAGCTGAATAAGCTCAGCTGTGTGTGACTTTTGAGGCACTCCAGGCTTGTATGCTGGGCAGTAAATACCAGTTCAGCCCTGTACATTGAGTTCAGTCAGTACTGAACATGGGAATACAGGTACAGAGAGAGATTGTATCATATTTTCAATTTAAATAGAACTGCAAGATGCTGAAAGTTCAGGGTATGAGTAGGGTAAGCTGTTATGTAACAGGAGCAAGTCTGGGACATAGCTATGAGAGGATATATCAGCAGGACCTATTAACAATTCCACTGTCTTTTTCTGATCCTCAGAACTGAATGTTGCCTTGACTTTTATTCATTCAGCTTAATTATCCCACATCATTGATGACTGCAGATATGTCTTTTCCTTAGCTATTTTTTATCTGTATAGGAACTTGTATGTATTAATTTACTGTCTTCCTATAATATCTGACATTCTAAATTTAAACAGTATCAGTGTATCAGTCCTATTTGTTGCCTGTAATCCTGACTTTAAAAATACCAGTGAAAGTGAAGTATACATGAGCAAATTGCAGTAGCTGTTAATGTGATTCTTATTCCACTAAAGTTCCTATTTCCTAAAGTTGTCCTATTTCTCAAAAGTTGGGTTCTTTTGATCTTATCACTGATTATTTCTTGGATCTTGTCTGCTTTGGAGGTAAAATTTAATTCGTACCTTTCCGTAATTTCTTTCCTATGACTGTTATTTTGTTTATTTCTCTCTAGTCTATTGATACCTTGCTGTTTCAAAGATGCTATTAAAGATACCTCATGGTAGCCCAATAATCTGTCTGCCATCTCTTTTGGGATCCTGAAGTGTGTCTCATCTGTTCTTCAGGCTCTAACTGTTTTTATTGATTTCATATTACCCAAGACTTGTTCTGGAGAGGTTGCTAATGTCTCTAGTTTTTTAGTGTCCACCCCAGGACACATTGTTTTCACTTCTGGCATCTCACCTTCTGTTTTCTTTGCGAGATGAAGAACATGTTTAATTTTTCTGTAACATGGTATTCTGTTGCAGAGTATTTCCCATTGCTCTCTGTTGATTCAGTGCCTCCCCATATTGATCTGTCATGTGTTTCTGGTGCCTTATATTAGTTACTTTATATTCTTTTCTTTTTGGCATTTTATTTCCCAACTATCCATTCAAGATTGGCTTATAATCACCTTTTCCTTGTATAAAGCATTTTTCCTTGTATACCTCAAATGATCTTTCTCTCAGCAATGTATAACTTTGTAAGTCAGCATACCAGTCTTTTCGTCTTCAATAATTTCTTTTGAGAGGAACAAATTGCTCATGAAAGAGGCTCAAGTGATAGCAGACAGGACAAGACTGGTGTAGGAGTGGAAGGGCAGCAGAGAACTGGTTCCTGTGGGTGTGTCCATGCTGGTGCACAAACTCAGACCAGAGATGAGTCCCTGGTTGCCACAGAGGGGCTGGATGGGACAGCAACCCCTGGCATACCACAGCTGGTGTGAAGCTGACCGGTGGGGCTCTGAGCAGGATCAGGCACCATCTAGCCAATCGTTTTAAGGCACCTGACATGATTTTCAGCTTTCTGTCAACCACTTTCCCTTGATTTGGCAGTTAGTTGTGGTATTAAACTTTAAACTGCATTATTGGTTTTGATGCAATATTATAGAATCGTAGAATCATAGAATTGTTTGGTTGGAAAAGACCTTTGAGATCATTGAGCCCAACTGTACCTATCCACTACTAAACCATATCTCTGAGCACCTCATCTACCCGTCTTTTAAACACCTCCAGGGATGGTGACTCAACCACCTCCCCAGGCAGCCCCTTCCAGTGCCCGAGAACCCTTTCCGTGAAGAAATGTTTCCTGACATCTAATCTGTACCTCCCTTGGTGCAACTTGAGGCCGTTTCCTCTCGTTCTGTCACTAGTTACCTGGGAGAAAAGACACTCACCTGCCTCACTACACCCTCCTTTCAGGTAGTTGTAGAGAGTGATAAGGTCTCCCCTCAGCCTCCTCTTCTCCAGGCTAAACAACCCCAGTCCCCTCAGCCGCTCCTCTTAAGGCTTGTTCTCCAGAACTGTTTATTTGTGAAACAGGATTAATCATACCTTCAACAGAGTCATAGTTACAGATATAAGCAAATAAAATACATGAGCATATGGCCAGCATACTGGAAGCAGTGCTGGTAGGCTCTTTGCTCATGCATGTTGTGGGGTGTGAGGGCTTGTCTGACTGCAGCAAAAGCAGCTGGGGACTAGGAGATATTTTTATGTCAAGGATACCAGTCCTGCATTCTGGACTGCTAATCAGCATGTCTTGCAGCTTGATCCTGAGCTTTTAATCCAGTTTCTAATCCTAGCGATTTCAGTCTTGCCCTGGGGTAATGGAAGCAGGAGGATCTAACCAGTTGCCACCCCATGACAAAGTGTGAGGTACCACGGAGGCTTTTAAACTGAAACTGCCATGGCATGGTATCGAGGACAGAAGCAATGCCTTATAATGAGGATTTTATTCCGCTATGCCATGCCGTTCATAATGTAGCGGTTTGCTTAAGCAGCACTGATAAGCTGGGTGGTTTGGCACATTTATAATGCTAATACTCATAAAACTGACTCTAAAGTAATTGATAATTAAATCCCTGAATTGCTGTGATGGACTGCAAGCACTACAAGTATATTAAAGATTTCATTAGTTTTGAGACACACGTAGAAAGTAAAATAATAATGAATGATCCTGCAAGTGTCATCTCCAAGTGTGATGCCTTAAATGTGACTGGAGCAGTGATCCTTCTTCATCTGTAGGACATGGCAGACGTGTGTTGGCACTGACTGCAAGTTTCTTCTTAAGCAGTGCTGCTCCTTAGGTGATGTTTTACATCAGGGTGGGCATGGATGGGTCAGGCAAGCAACCTGACTGTGAGAAAAAGCTTTCTGTGCTGCAGGTAAGATAGGAAGTCATTGAATTGTGATGTATTTAAAAGTGCAGTAGTGTCTCTGAAAGCTTAACATTTGTTTATTTTATATAAATTGACTCTGCTCTTTCTATGAGAAACTTGTAATTCAAAACAAGCATTGAAGGATACTATGTCTATAACATATAAATTATGAATATGTTTTCCTTGGTTATAAAGACTTCTTGGAGCAAGTGTGTTAGGATTTGCATTAATTATCTGGTTATTTTGATGGGATTAATGTCTGATTTTGAAAAGTGTAACAGAGATCTTATCATTAAAACTTCACTTCATTCTACTTATTAATTTCACTTAATTCTACATTTTTCAGTAGTATTTATGGTATTTTTTTCTCAAAGTGAGTTAATGAAATGTTACTTCCTTATCACCTCTTTGTGTATTAAACTTGCCAGTCCTGAGGGTCTAGCAGTTCCTCTCATTTCTAAGCAAGTCAAGTCTTGTTAAAGATACAATTTATATATAAATCAGGATGGCAATATTTCTGGTTACTTGCAGATATATGCATTTATTTGTGTCTTTGCATATGTATAATGTATTTCATCATGAGTGCTACAATATGTGTACAGCTTTCTCCTGATAGGGAAGCTTTGCTTTCACATTTATTCTCGGGAATACCTGATACTTGAAAAAGTAAATGAGATCTGATGATAAACAAGGGGGTGTGAGGTTACTTCCCAAAATGTTGTGTTACTGCTGCTCCAGCTTTGTTTTACTGTCTGAGGTACTTGGATTTGAGCTCACAGTGTTCTTAATTGTGACTCATAATACTTCTTAACTTACGAACTTGTTTAAGGAAAGAAGTGATGAGAGAATTCCGAGAGGAAAGTATTCTCTATGCTCCACAAATGTGCAGTGTTTTCATTTGTCACTTTGCTTTCTTTGAGAGAGCAATCTGACTGTATTTCATAAAGAAAAATTAAGTGCTTCAAAAGGAGACACAAACTTTTTCATCAGTTTCGCTGAGGACATTGGCACCATGCTTGAGACTTAGCCATATGCCAGCTCACTGCTCCCAACAATTACGGCGTCTTCAAAGAACCAAAATGCATTGTATGAGGAGGGTTGTCTGTATGACTGTTGTACCGAATTGTCATTCATAAGAACAGTATCAGTAACAATCTGGATGCAGCAGCAGACAAATGCTTCATACCTTGCCACCTCCCTGGTGAGACCCAAGCATTGTCCCTCTTTGGGCACCCACAGTGCTTCTGAGCAGCCTATGAGTAGCAGCTGGGTGGATGAAATAAGGCTTCAACGCACAGAGGGCTGTTCTTGCTGCTCTGGGCTTTCAGTGGCAACCACAGTGAAAGGCACTGACAGTTCCTGTGCTGGATGTTTCTGTGGGATGCTGCTGCTTTGCACATCAGCTGCAAAGCGAACATGGACGTTTGCAGTTTGAATTAAGCATGAATTGACAAATTCTTGTGGTGGTGAGAATATGCCTTGGGTTGCCTGGGAGCTGGGAAGGCACAGAGCAGCTTTTTGGGGCTTTTAAGTCTGAATCAGGAGGAGATGAGCATTTCCATGACGGTGGACTGACTGATCAGAAATTAACTGATGTTCAGCAGTGACAGCTGCTTTGCCTTTGGAACTGAACTGTCCCCAGTATTTGGATGAGAGGCCACCAGGGAGACTGGGCACAACCTGCTCACTGCTGTTTAAATGTAAATCATTAAAGCTTCTGTTTTAAAGCCCCTTAGCTCAGTTTTTGTTCAGAGATAAGTCATTATGTCTATAATAGGGAAACCACAAAGGTAGTGGTGACAGAATAGGTTTCTTACTTGCCTGATTTATTTTTAATCTGCAAAGATGTTAATGATGAGGTTAACTCTGAGGTGAATTAACTCTGCTTGTACTATCTCTGACCAATTCAATGACCTTGCGGGTAACTTCTTTGCCCCAGATTCATAGGATCATAGAATCACAGAATCATAAAATGGTTTGGGTTAGAAGGGACCTTAAAGATCATCTAGTTCCAACCCCCAGGGACACCTTCCACTTAGACCAGGTTGCTCAAAGCCTCATCTAACCTGACCTTGAACACTTCCAGGGAGGGGGCATCCACAGGTTCTCTGGGCAACCTGTTCCAGTGTCTGACCACCCTCACAGTGAAGAACTTCTTCCTAATATCTAATCTAATCCTGCCCTCTTTCATCTTAAACCCGTTTCCCCTAGTTTTGTCATTAACTGCCCTTATGAAAAGTCCTTCCCCAGCTTTCTTGTAGCCCCTTCAGGTACTGGAAGGCCGCTGTAAGATCTCCCTGGAGCCTTCTCTTTTCCAGGCTGAACAGCCCCAACTCTCTCAGCCTGTCCTCACAGGAGAGGTGCTCCAGCCCTCGGATCATCCTCGTGGCCTCCTCTGGACTTGTTCTAACTGCTCCAGATCTCTCTTGTGTTGGGGGCTCCAGAACTGGACGCAGTACTCCAGGTGGGGCCTTACAACAGCAGAGTAGAGGGGGAGAATCACCTCCTTCGACTTCATATTCCCCAATTCCCTCGATTTCATATTCCCCAATATGAAATGAGAATAATGATGTTCAGAGCATCCTATAAAAGAAAGTGAGATTTCTGAGAGAAAATTACACCTCATGATTAAAGTTTTGATGGAAATGCTGGTCAGAAAACCCCCAAACAACCAAAAACCCCACCACAAGAAAGCAAAAGCTTGCCAAGGATCCCTGAATCACAAGCAGAGTTGAAGCAGAGTCTTGAACTACTCTTTTTCAAAAGAACATAACTGTGTAACTCATTTCTTTAATTTTTCATTAATTTCAGCTAAAACAGATTTCACAGGAAGTCACATAAAAGTTGTTCTTTAGTTCTACATGTGCATGGAGATGTGATTCACATGCAATGGGGATGCGTAAGAAGTCTGGTTCAGACTGTTTTTAAGGCTCCCCAGGCACATCTGGTTTTTGTCAATCAGTTGCTACCTCAAAATGTTTTCATGTTTCTAGATGGGAACAGCTTGAAGTGTTATAGAAAGTCGCTTGTGTGCCGTACAGACAACAATACTTAATTCTATAATTAGCTTCAGGCAGTGAGACAGCTGGAAAGATTTTTGTCCAATTTTAAAAGCTTATTTTGGCAGATTTTTATTAAAATTAAAGCTGCTCATTAAAATAACTTTTGTTTTTAACTCCCAGACCTTGTTTGCAGGAGTGCTTGTATACTTCTAAGAAACAGAAATAAAGAACATCCATTGTAAAACTTGATGATATTTAGAACAGAAAATACGTACAAGAGGCTGATGTCTCATGTATTTTAATGAGAAAGTAGACACAAAATGCTTTAAGGATTTGAATGCATCCCTAATGAGGATAATGTCCTGCCCCTAGGTCCTTGTGGTACAGAAGAGCTGGATTACAAAGAAGAAAAGTGAAAAATAATTTAAGGATGATGATGAGTTCAAGATACAAAACATTGTTAGTTCAGGGGGAATTTGAATTGAAGTCACAAACTGGAACACACATGGAGGTGTGAGAAAGCCCACTGAATCCTCTGCCTGGTTCCCAGAGAATGATTTTGAAGCAAAGGTAGAAATGGCTGGACAATTTGTTACCAAAAACCTTCTTGTTTTAAGGAAATCTTATTCTTTGTTGACACCCATGGTGCTTGGTGCACCACAGGCTGCAGACTCTTGGTGACATGGCGGTGCAGAGAATGGACAGCTGAGGAATCGCTGTGGGCATCCCCACAGTTAAGCTGGGGACATGGGAGTCCCAGGTGAACCTCACTTTCCTAGGGCAAGTGCATTTCAAATGTTTTTTAAACAAAACCAATTTCTAACCACTTTCCTTCGTGCCCCAGTGGAATTTCCCCTTTTTTGCTGCAGGAAATCTGTGATATTTATAGCTTTTTGCTGTAAAATTGAAATATTTCTCCCTCTACCTCAATTTCAGAGGTTCTTAGGAAAAAGGAATCTCAGCTCTTAGCTTCTGTAGCACAGGTCTGCTGGTGCATTTTTCTGAAACCTGTAAAACCTACAAGAGACAGTCCCATACCTTCTTCCTGCTGCCACTGACCTGGGCAGGTTCCTTGCTCTTGCAGCCGCTTACCACGAGTACTCACCTCTGCTTCAAATTTGGAGGCTACCTGGGCTTGGTCCTGTCACCAGTGCAACATGGGGAACATTTCACACACTGTGGCTGAGTTGTGTGCCTTTTATCACATGCAGTTGTCCTTGTGTAATTAGTCCTTTAGGTAGCTGGTGAAGCTGATGCCGAGGTACTAGCAAGTGTGTGACTGTGCAGCCAGTTGGGTAAGCAAGATGATCTGACCCGTTCAAAATACTGCTGAAGCATTTGTATTAGCATTGGTGAGGGCATGGTAAGTCTGATTGTGAAAGAGAGAAAGCACAGGATCATCCTTCCATGGTAAAGTGCAGCCTCACACTGGCATAAGCCAATCTTGAGTCCTGCTATGCAGGAAAGTATTAGTCCTCTCAAATAGAGAGGTCCTGTCCAAAAGATTATTAGTGTGTCATTTCTTGCATTTGGCACTCTTACTCTTGGCCTTTCCCTGGACACTTCTTCTTGTTCCTATGTGAAAATCAGTTAACATGACTGACACTAATTGTGAACTATGTTGATAATATTGTGGGAAACGTTGAGATCAGGTTTTGCAGTACTTTGCTGCAGAGTCATTTAGATGTGATGTGAACGTACCCGGTAGTGGGGAGGGAAGATGTCTGCCTTGATGGTGCTTTCCAGATAACCATAAACCAGCTGTAATAGACCACTGTCAAAGCAATGCTGCACAAGCCTAGCAGTGAATGGATGGTAAACATCACTGCTTAACTGTTCTCCCTGCTAATGTGCTTGCACTGGTCTTCATCTGCACCTGGAACCCACAGTTACCTCTGAGCCCATCTTCACATAGTTCAAATGAAGCCAGATGCAGGGTCACAGTCCAGAATTATCCCTGTTGGTGCCAAAAAGGTGAATGGGGATATTAACAGGTTTTTATTACACACTGTAGGTATTTGGAATCCTCTCCACAGCATGTCCCCCTCTGGACTGATAAAGGTGCCGCAGTCAGACGTCCATCTCCTTGTGCCTTAATAAAGGCCTCAGCTTGTGAAAAGTGGGTACAAAAAAAATACATTTTTAAGAGTCTGTAATATTGGGATTATTTCTTTCATTGAGCATGGAGTATTTTTTGACGTCCTTTATAGGAATACATTTTATAGAATAACAAAACTCTTTTTAGCTTAGTGTTACACATATTTCTATTTCAAAAGAAAAGGCTTAATTTTGTGAAACAAAGATTAGTATTATTATTGTGATGAGGTACACAACTATCTTTCAAAATCCTCATAACATTTTTCTGCTCAAAGTAGTTAGTCTTGTTTTCTGTAAAGTCTCCTCAAAGTGTAATGCTTCATTAAAATTAATAAGGCTGTGACCTACATAGTTTACAAAAGAATTAATGTAATAATACGAAAACCGTATTCTTACTGTGCTGTTAATTTCTATTTTTCCTTTTTATTATGAATGTTCATTTCTTCCTTTGAAGTATGTGTCAGGCTAATGCACAAACAGTGTTCACAGAACAAGAATGAAAAATGGGTGACTTTGTGGCCTTTTCTGGCAGAATGTGTTGATAGTCTCCTAACCCACCAGTCCTGACAGCTGATTAAACACTCTAGCATTATCTTTTGGAGAACTTTGTTGTTTTGGGGTTTTTTTTAATATATATTTTTGCTGCTCAGGATTCCACAAGGATCAGAATCTGATATCATTAAACCTACAAGGAAAAGCTCTGTCCAAATTTTGTGTACAGTTGAGGTCCAGATCTACTTGGTATTCAGATGATCCAATCAAAAGCAAATTCTAATCTTTGGTCCTTGAAGACAATCCTGTCATGTTTATGGACCTTTGTTCCATGAATACAATTTGGAGGCATTTAGGGACCTATGTTCTGTCTAGAAAAGGTTGCCTAAGCAAGAGCAGCAGAATATGGGTTAGGATACAAGCTAGAGACAGATGACCAGTTAGTAGTTACCACAGGCAGACATGGTAGCTTAACTACTGTTGTTGCCTAACTTCATCTGTTATAAACCTGCTATTGGCAGTTATCTGAGACTTGGTTGATGTCATTCACATAGACTGGTGGTTTGTAGTAAGGAGAAGTCCATCAGTGGAAATGGCTGGTGGTATGTTAAAAAAATACTTTACAGGTCACGTCCTCGTTCCCAGGCTTGGTGCAGGAAAAAGGCATTTTCTTTTAACAAAATTTGAAAGAAAGACTTCAAAGAAGTGTTTTCTTTGACAGAATGTAAAGAAGTCCTGTGCCCTTGAAGGGGATTGTTCGTGTCCTGCAATAGCTTCCAAAATTGGAGGCTATGTGTACAGTATTTGTCACAGTGTATGAGTTTCTTTTAATTGGCACATAACAAATGTAAAAGTAGAAAGTGATACAGCATAACAGAAGATAACATTAAAAAAAATCTTAGCAGTCTTGAACTATGTTACTTTGCTGGAAGTTTGAGTTATGCCTCATGGGCCTTTGCTGCATTTCACATTTTAAAAATTATTGCACCTTGCAAATGTTCCACAGAACTTCTTTTTAGTGGAGTAAAGAATAAGACATCACCGCAGTTTGAGCAGCCGTTAAAACTTGTATTCAGTCTATACTGACTTTATGTAGCTGATGGTACAGGTAATGGTGATTATATCCCAGTTTAATTTATTTAATAAAAATGTCTTTCCTTCTTTCAGTTGATCTTAAGAAAGGCTCATGTCCAAGTGCTGCAAAGTCAAATCTCCCCAAGCCCTGCCAGTCTGGACTTCGTCCTCCAGGTTATTCACGATTGCCAGCAGCTAAACTGGCTGCATTTGGTTTTGTCAGGAGCTCAAGTGTATCCTCTGTCTCCAGCAACCAGTCAAACGACAGTACTCAGAGTGATCAAAGCAGGACAACCAACCGTAAGTCCAAAAAGTGGCCTTCTTTCTCGGGGGATATTAAATAGATGTATTCCGGGATTGTCCAGACTGGAGTTTGCATCTAATTTAGGACTAATGTAATCTATGCCGCACTCACTAATCTCCTCTGTGCCACTGAGGTGTAGATTTGGCATCTTGATTTTCCAGTGTAATTTTAAAAAATATTAACAATAGATGAATAGATGCTGAATGCACATTACGTATAAAAGGGGGTGTTTTCCCTGCTGCAGAGAAAATCACATTAAGAGTGAAACTGAGGCATTTTTGTATTTTGTTTTTATTTAAGAATATCCCTTCTTACAAGATGAAGTCAGTAAATAATCACACTAAACTGTGGTAGGTAAGTACATTGCAGCTGTGTAGAACAGTTTAGACCAAAGATTATCTAAAATGAGCAACGCAGTCTTTCTCATCTACTTTTCTTCTGCCTCTTAATATGCAGTGTAATAAACTTAGTTTAGAAAATTAATCAAATAATGCTAGTGATATATGAAGGGGATCGGAACTGATATCATAGATATTGTCTCATCTACCAGACTTGGAAATATCCTGTGGATGAAATGTCATTTCAAATCCTATTTTCTGTATCAACTGTGAATTTTATTAAGTACAAAATAATGCCCACTGGATTGTGCAGTCCTTGGGAAGTGTGTGCATGCCCTGGGCTCAGAGCAGAAAGGGGGATTGAGGGATTTTCATGCTCATTTTTCTTTGAAGACTGGATTGAATCTGAACTGTGTCAATATCAAAGCAAGTGGTATCAGCCTGGGAGGGGTGCAGATAGGGAGGACTAGGTAATACGTAATTGCCAGAGCAGACAAGATTCTGCAGGCTCCTAAATGTTTCAGTCTTTGTATTAATTTGAAATGAATTAAAATAAATACAATTAAAATAGTTAAAAAACTCGAAGGATTTTCTCCGTCCCCCTTTACACGAGGTAATTGAAATGCCAAAGACTGATGTGTCCAGGGACTTCTACCTTTCCCAATGGCCCCAACCATACATTTGTATTCCATTTTACTGTTGGGTGATTGCTCTTTGCTGTTTATTTTGTAAGAAACTACATTTTAATGATAGGCAACCTCTTCTGCTTTGTGCTTTAGCCTACATTTATGCCTTTGGAAAGCTTTTCCTTTTATATGATGTTGTAATCTTTTTGTCTTTGGTTTCATAAAGCTTTTGTTAGGGACAGAATTACCTGATTTCTGATTAGCTCTAAGCTACATCTCTGCAAGAAATGTTGTCTAGCAATTTCAGGTGTGAATCTGAAGAAATTAACATCAGTAGGTACAACACTGTCCTTGAACACAGTGGATGCATACAGGTTTGTACAATTGAGAATTCTCTAAAAGGCTAAAAATTCCACTCCACTCTGTGGAATCTGAGTCAACTGATTTCCATTTGAAAACTATGGAAGAAACATTAGTAATCTCAGACCTAGAAAGTTACATTTGACTCTTTATTAATCTTAAAAGAAGCTGATTTCATTTGTATATTCTGGTATATTTTTATATTATATTTGTATATAAAGCCCATAAAAACTGAAAATCATATTCCAATCACCAGAAGGATGTGTATTTGGCACATACATTTTTTTCCAGTCACTTGGTTGAAAATGGTCACTCAAAATGGTCACCCTCTTTAATGTTAATATTAGGATTTTGTGACCAACTTGTGCATGTTGCAGGAATTTTTTTCTATGGACATTAAAATTACCTGGGGGAAGTGTTCTGCTTGTACAGATTTGTGTAGAGACAAACACAGCCTGTCACCTGATGAAAATTAGGACTTATAATTTCTGCTGTTGACAACAAGTTAGATAGTTCATCTAAGCAGTTGTCTAGTTTCCCTCCCTCTCCTTGGGAGCACGAAAGAATGAGCACCTCCCGATGGTCATCTCTCTGACGTGTTTCCTGTGACATGTACAGCTCTCTAGCACAGAAACCTTTTATTTGTATTTAATTCCAAATGGATAATGCTTCCTCCTCGACCAGGGAGAGAGAGGGAGAAGGTGTGTTGCCAAGGGGGTGAGCACACTCACTGTGTTCAGGGTGTCAGACCTCAGGTACATCAGCACATGAGGTGACCTTATGTCACCTGCTCTCTTTGGATTAAAGGCAACACAACTGAGTTGTGTTCATCACTCCTGATATGACAGATAAGTAGGGAAAAAAAAATGTTTCCTTACTGTTGAATTATTAACTTTCATATAAATGTTATCAGTGTGAAACTGTATCATCTTTTTCTATTTATATTCTATATGCCAGTAGGAGTTAAATTAGTTGCCCAGAACCCAGGGAGCACAAATTAGTTGCCTTCCATTCTACCGAAGCTTATTTAACACAGATCAGCAGAGCACTTCAACACACACAGAAAGTAACCAAGGAGTGGATGTAGGGGAGAAGTATTGGCTCAGGAATCTTAGCATGATATATTATTTCTTCCCTTCACTGTCTGCTGGTATAATGGTTTTATTTGAATTAAATAAATAGCTGATTCTGTAGTTACTACCTGAGATCATGTTTTTGACTAAATCAGGCTTCCTAGAGGGCAGGGTAAAGTCTTACTGTTAATTTCCTAGCTCAGTAGGGTAGAAAATGCAAAATTATCTAGCTTTAGAAATCTTCAAAGATGTATGATAACACAATCTCCTATTTAAGCAGCATCTCTGCATGTCAGGGAGGCAGAAGTAATTGAAAACATCTTACAAGTGTGCATATATTATAAATAGAGGGGCTGCCACTGTTGTAAAAGGAGGGGTCACCTCAAGATCTTGCATTTGACATTAAAAAAATCGCAATGTATTCTAAGTTGCTGAAAAGCAGATGGCTATGGCTGGATGAGAGGAAAACATAGATTTATTTTAGAGGCAGAGTGTTGTAGGGGAAGCAGTGATTCTTGTAGGGGTCCTAGTATGATCCTGTTCTTGCTTTTCTCTCCCATGCCAGATGTCTTATGGTGTTAGCTCTTCTCGAACCTGTGATAGTTACATTTCTTTTCAGGAATCCCAACTAGTGTCTCATTTTGGCATACTAATACTGATTAAATGCTGTCTAGAGTAAATCTCTGCTTGTTTAGAGTAAGGAGATGTGATGTTTGTGTTGCAGGGAAGTTTCTTAATGGAGCTGTGATGCAGCAGCTTTGTTCTTCACCAGATTTTTCCCCTTCCCTTGACCTCCCTGAAAGCAGTAAGCCTGGATGTGTGCTACGCTCCTCGGCTGACTTTCTGGCAATAGCTCACATATTCTGATTGAGTCAATTAAATGGATTTGTAGCGGTGGGACTGTACTCTTTTCCCGTGGTAGGATCAGGGCAGGCTGTGTAGCACTTGCTTGCTTGTTCGCTGATCTTTCCTGGAGTCCCATCCCTGGGGTGTGGGTATAAGCCAGGCTGCTGTTCACCGATAACGTGCCAACTTTGACAGCTGTGCCATCAGCTGCTAATCAGGATTAGTCAAATGGAGCTCTGCTTCTATGGGGTCCTGCCCAATTGTGTGCTGGGGCTGGAGGGGCAGCTTTGATAGCCAAACCACTCAGCATCTCGCCAGCTTCTGGGACAGGGAACTGACCTGAAAGCCAGGATCACTAGTCCATTTTGACCACTTAAAATCCATTTTCTGGTGCTTACATGTAACTTTTGCTTTGCACACAGGGAAGCCAGCGTCCATGAAGCTCATTCAGGATGATGGTGGCATATGAGGCAGCTTCTCTCCTGGCTGAAGGAAGTGCCTGGCTTCTTGCCTTGCTAAGGGATGCAATGGCAGAAGCCAAATACTGCTTCATTTTAAAGCTGAGTCCTAGGATGGATGAGGGAAGCCCACCACAGCTTACCACTGGCTGTCCTACCGCATTCAGAACAAGGTGGTTAAGGTAGTTCAGGGTGAGCTCTTTGTTCCATTGGTGAACAAGCGTATTTGTGTTTGAACAAAACAATTCAGAGAAGCAAAGGCAGAGTGAACTCGCTGTACCAGTGGAGAGGCTCCATCCTTTGTTGCTGCTAATGTTCCTCTCCACTCGGTGTGGACAGTGCAGCTCCCCCTCCCATTTTCACACCTCTCATCCCATGGCTTTCCACGTGGTAAGCTCTGTGCCAAGCTGCAGCAAGGCACAGGTGAGGTCTTCTGCTGGGGTAGAGCTACATGATCTGACACCACAATATGTGGGACAGCTGGGAACCTTGTTGAGTCTGTTTACACTCCAAACTGACTAGAACTGAAAAATTCAGATACTTCAATGTGTCTAAGAGGGGCATGAGTATTCTCTGCTAAATACAAGAAGAAGTGAATGACTAGCAAAGTCATGTTAAGGTTGAAACCATCATGATTTGGAGTGAAGTAAAACAATTGTGTCACCATAAAGAAAAAAAAAAAAACCTAAATAGCTAACTTACAACAAAATAACTAACTTTGCATATTTTCCCTTGGAATTTTAGATACACTATATTGAAGCTTCTCCTCTGTCTGCTGCAATAAAATTTGCCTAAGAGCCTGTGAATCTGAATTTCATGTCATACACCAAAGGCCCACAGTTGCAAGATGTTCCCAACATTATCTTGTGATTCTGCAGTGCAGTAACATGATGCCCAGGCTGTAGTTTCTTTTTTACTAGTTGAAGGGGCTTAGAGTTCTCTCACTTACTTGTATTTGCATTTCTAATGATTGGTTGAATATCCTGCTCACGTAATTAGTTTTATGTACTTCATCAGAACAGACTCTAACATGCTGTAAGTACCACATGGGAAACAGTTCATTAAGCACTGTGAAACACTTTGATGTGTGGAGGACTGGAAGAAAGACAGATTGTTTAGATTGAGTTGGGGTATGATAACTGCTATGAGTTTAGGAAATGGAAGAATATAGGTATAATATCAGGAAATACGTCGTAATCATGAGGTCTACTAGTCTGTTAAATAATCTTCCAACTCAAGTGATGAAATCCCTGTTGCTTAAGATTCTTAAAATAGAATAATAGCATGGTGTTAGAGGCAATTCTTCTCTGGTGAGGTGCTAGACTAAAAGACATAATGCTATTCAATATCTACCCACAACTCTGAGTGCTGAAGCAATTTCATTTCAGACCAAGCAAGAAAATGGTGATGAATATTTCAAAACTTGCATTAGTATCTCATGACAGCTATTTTGTTTAAAATTATAGAAATATGAAACTGCTTATTTTATCTCAACTTCCACAATCCCTTCTTCAGTGTATAGATTTTATGTTGGTTTTTGTCCTTTTGCGTTGCTTGGCCTTTCTAAGTGTTGAATTTCCATTCTGACAAACAAATATGTCAAAGTGTCAAATTCAGGTGGGTGGAGAAATGGATAAAGTGAGCAGAGAAGACTTAAATAGGTGGCTACTTGCCTCCAAAAAGGGTAGAACATTCAAAACTGTGATGTGATGAACAGATATACCAATTGTTCTTAAGTACAAAAGTAAATAAAAAGATTTTACTATATGAAAATATATTCCAATAGTATTTCTATGACTGATTTTCTGTTCTTTTTTTTTACATGAAAAATTCATTTTTTTCCTTTCTGATCTTGTTCCATTATCAATATTTTGATGAAAGAATCACTTTGCTATCAGTTCACTCTGAACAGGACTAAAATAGAACAGGATTGAATTAGCATTTTCAGTTTTGTGGAGCAAAGCATCTGGTGAAGTGTGTTATGTCAGCCAGGAAGAGCAAAGGCTGAAAAGACATTTCAGCTGCCTTCAAGACTCTCAGCATTTACTTTTCATACTCTAGTTGTTACAGCTGGGAAAAAACACCTTCAAAGAATGACTTGGAGGTGTAGGCACAGGGGTTTCTCTCTGTTTGCAGAGACTGAAACAACAGCAAGGAAGTATAAGTTGTCCATTAATTTCAGTGGGATTTTAGATACTGTGCTTGTGATAGTATTTTAAATGTGATAATATTTTAATAGCTTAGATAATATTTTTACTGTCTACACTGTCATCTCTTCCCCTGGCCATTGAAGCACACAGAAGAGAGAAGCAGTGCCACTCTGGGAGGGTCTGTACCACCTGCAATGGCTAAGTAGTGGCAGAAAGATCATGGTTTGGAAATGCAGACCTACTTTTATATGAAGATACCAACCTGAAACATTTAGAGAGATGGCAAATTTACTGAGCTGAAGTTTGCCAAAACTGAAAAAATCCATGAAACTCTCAACTCTACAAAGCCCACTTTTTATGAGTGAAGAACAGTTGAAAATTTTGCCAAGCTCTCCTGCCAGCTGAACTTCAATATAGTGCTTAATCATCATGTTTGTTATTGTTGTAAAACGCCATATAAAATCTGCAGTTTTAGGTGTAAGAGAGCTGTTGTTGGAGATTCTGTGGCTGTGTGCTAAAATTGTCCTGGCTCAGACCTGGCAGCTCCAGTTCCAGTTTTTGGCACTTATTTCTGTCTGGCTTTTTAAAAGTGACTTAAATTATCCACCTCACTTTCCCATCTGTAAAATGGGGTGGGAGAGTACAAATGTTTGCACAGGTATTGGGTAATGGGGCGACAAGGAAGAAATCGATAGTGACAAATCCTCTTTCCTGGCCCATTTCCACACAGGATTATTTGACTGATTACGAGCACCTAATTTAGTCACTGTGACTGTTAGTGTTTAATGAGCAGAGGGTAAAAAGCAGTTCAAACCACTCGCACACCAGGCTGCCAGACACCAGTTTCATTAGAGAAGGTAGTGCATCACCCTACGATTAGGTTATTCCCATCACAGGCACCCAAACTATCTCCTTTGACGCTGTGGAGAGATGTTGATTCAGTGATCAGTCTCTTGAATGTAGCTGCTCTGGCAGCCTGCTTAGGTACCCCTACATTGGGCTGTTTAATCAACCCCTTCTTTATTTTAAAGCTGCCCTGTGGCTGTTTTTGTTCTGCCCTGCTCAATAGGAGATCATTACTCCTTTTTCTATTGCAGTATGATGGTCTTCATTCATTTCTTAGAGGGATACAAAAAATCAGCAAAGCCATTTCTAAAATAACTATTTTTTCAGTCTTTAAATCACATTTTCTAAAGCATCTAGTCTTCCCAGAGCCTGATGGGAGTCCCCTCTGATAAGAATGTGAGGGGGACAGGAGGATGGTCCCCTCTGCAGCCAGGGTTAGAAGAGAGCTGCTGGCGGAGTGCAGCGTTCAGAGTCTGGGGAAAAGCCACAGTCAGACCGGAGCCTGTAACAGGGACGAGCACAACACAACATTTTTCTGGAGATGTACAGTGCTCGGAACAGTAGCACTTAAGATGTCCTCTTAAAAACATGAAGGCAAGCAGCAGCTGGAACATATCTGTCACATCCAAATTACAACCTCTCTGAAGACCAGAAAACTCACTATAAATTGTCTCCTTTTCATACTAATCTTCCTAGTCTATCTGATGAGGGGGGAAATACTCATTTAGAAGTGAACTCTGTGAGCATTCAGCAGAATGGATTCATCTCTTAATTTAGCCCAAAGAAAAATTAAGAAATAAAGCTTTGAAGAAGTGAGAGCTCTTTCATTTCTCTTTTTTTTTTTTTTTTTTTTTTTTTTGCATTTTTTTTTTTTTATTTTTTTTTTTTTTGTTGCAATTTTTTTTTTTTAATTTATTTTATTTTTCCCTCTCTGTTCTGGACCAATCTGCCTTCTAATGGAATCACAGTTAAAATCTCCATAGTCTCCCACTAATGAAGTACAACCCTGCAGGACTTTTTGGGAAACTTTCCTCTTCAGCATATCCCTCTCATGCATTTCATTACAGTTTAAAATCAATATTTAGAAAAGAGTTAGTTCTGGAAATCTAACTATAGGACTCATCACTGGAGACAGCTCTCACCTGATTATTTTATTGACTTCATCCAGTTTCTGTGTTCTCTGAAATTCAAGCTTGTTGAAATCTAGATGCATTCAAATCCATAAAGATTCATCTCCAAAAAGCACAGCATACTGTATTTGATTCAATTGTGCATTTTGTATTAATGGTAAAGTTGGAGCTGGTGAGCACAGTGAGGGACTTTAACTTTAAAATCTGAGTCAAACAGTTTTAGAATTGAACCAATTACTGCCAATGACAGAAATAATTACAAACTCTATGATAACAGGCTTTTTTCCAAAGATATCTTTTTTCCAAAAATAAGTATTAATTTAAAGGCACATGAAGTTTGATATGGTAGTTATGAGCCAATTCTGAGTCACAGTGAGACAAAGAAATACCTATGTCACAGTTTTGAGTTATGAAATTTTTTTAAGGATTTTTGAAATTATGTTTTCTCTTGTATAATTTCATCTTCGAGTCAATGAGACTGTTAGCCTGTTTTCCTAAACAAGAGGCGAGTAACCTTGAGATTCAGCATTTCTTTGATCTCTTTCAAGAAGGACCAAATTAAAACAAGTGAGACTGAGATGATCTCATTGCAATCATATTATTAATAGCTGTTGTCAAAAGTGGAACATTATGAATTTGTTATGCACACAGTTCAAATCCACTGTGGGCCTTACTAGCAATAAACAGGACCAAAGTTCTAAGTACTGTAAATATTACCAGCAAATCGCATTTAGACCAAAAGCTTTCAGAAAACAGAGCTGGCCTCTTTACAGTACGTGAAAAATCAATTAACAAAATGTTATGCCATTGCAAAATGAAGTGTAGATAATGAACACAAATAAATGGAGATTTGAAAAAAGCCTATGTACTTGTCCCTTTTGGGGAGGGAGAGTGACTGATTCATTTAGTAGAATCATGGTGGATTAGTGCAGGTACGTATTAACAGTGGAGCAAAGGAAGACAAACTTCAAAGAAGTTTCTAATCTGTGATCCCATTATGAATCCTGCAGAAGACTTGTGAATTCTAATTTGGTAGTGAGAAAAGTGTTACAGCCAAAAGAGCGCGGTGCTATTTATAGAGGAAAAACTTTTCCCATGTAGAGGTTGGTCTGGAATCTCACCCATGACATTTTTTCCATCACACTAATCTAGTCCAAACAGGTTAAAATTGAGGTCATTTATGTAACTCTTCCAGGTGCTCTTGAGAATATCTGCAATAAAAAGAAGAAACAGCAACTTTTGAAGCTTTCAGTCTGTGAATTGTTATCCAAGAATTTCAAAACTGCAGCTCAAACAGCCTTTCCTTCTGGCTTGCTGCTTGACAGCCTCTAGAGGCCTGGGTGAGATTACATGAAGCTGTAAACAAAATGTTGTGGTTCTTTGTATTGTGACAGGTGCAAGACCACAGGCTTTCAATTTGGGATTTCCAAAGTTAATTTAAATGCTAGAAGAAAGCTGACTGGAGTCTAAAATAAGTAAAAGCAGCACTGACAGAAAAAAGACAAACTGAGACCCTCCAACCAAGAGCACTAAGCTGAATAAAATGTTAGCAATTGCACGGTATTTTCCTCCCTGGGTGGGAGTTATCACAGACTGTAGGCTGTTGCCATACGGGACATCAGCAATACCACCATCAGCAGCTAGCAAGCATTCAATCCCTTGGACATGAGCCTGAGAAATGGTAGCATGCCTCCCATGTGGCAGCTTTAAAGGTACACCTCTGGTGTTGGTGTGGTTGGAGGAGAAAGCTGCTGCTGTGTGGGTTGAACCATGATTTGCAAACAAGCCCCACATCTCTGTTCCTTGTGGCAAGGAGTCAATTAAGCTGGGCTACACAGTGTCTTTAATTTATGCTGTTCCCAACTTCATGGACTGCTGATTTGGTTTCACGTACTTTAAGTTACCATCGCTATCCCCACAGAAGGCTACACCGTCAGAAATACTTATGCAGAAATATGAGCATTTAGGATGAGAAAATAAAGTGCTCTTATTCACAGATGTGAACTGGACCTTGCCAGAGCAGCCGGCAGCATTCGCAAACAAACCGTCATATCTGATCGTGTGTTGGTGAGGTCTGTCTCAGAACAGGGCACAAGTCTTGCTGTGTGCAGATTCACCAAGTGGTCATAAGGCTACTGTGCTATTTTGGCGCACACTGTTTGAATTGGGCTATTAGGCGCTTGCATGGTGTGCGTTTCTATGTAAAAAGGTAGACCTTGCTGTCCTGAACGCAATGGAGATGATGCCTACGTGGGCTGGATGGTGGATTGATGCCAGCAGCCACTGCCAGCAACACTAACTCTGCACAGTGGACCTTGGTGACACAAGAGAAACTCAGATCAATTAGTTCTTGCATATCATGAACCTTTTTCCCACTGACCATGATGTCTATCTTATTTTTTTGTTTCCTTTTTTTAAAGCAGCCTTCTCAAAAAAGATATATTCCTTAATTAAACTACCACTAAAAAAGAAAATAGCTTCTAATTAGCAAAGAACTATTGGGAGTCACTCTTTTACCTCATCACTAAGGAGAGAAGGAATACAGTAAATGAAGAAATGAGCTGTTTCCTACGACTGCTTTGAGTCTTAAAAACAGTGTACGTTTCAGGTGCCATGATAGTGTAATATTTCTATTTAGTCAGTGGTTAACTTCCTTTCTATCACACATTACAGTTATACTGTCTCCTGTCAGCCATTTCTGGAAAGGTATGTGCAACCTCCAGAGAAAACTAAGCAAAACTGAGTGAGGAATGGTATGTTTTGAATAAAATGGTGTGTCTTGACCAAAACATCTTATGACCAAGCCTGGGAAATCCTGGTATTCTCTTGTCCTGCTACTAAACTGTACAGATTAGGGTGGGCCAGAGCTCAGTCTATGCCCTGAAGCGTGTAGTATGACTTTCTTGGACTAGATGAAAGAATTAAAAAAGCATCACTCTTAACCAGTATTTTTCTACTGAAAACCCCCAATATAATTTATTTGGCACTTTTATAAACTCTTCAGCTCAGTTCTTACCACACCGCATGGAATGATCTAGGAATTAATATTACTTTTGTAATCTGAGCGAAGGGGATTTCCCAATGAACATTATTACAATACTTTTATTTAAACTGAAGGCCTATTTTTAGATGCTTGGATGTATCCTGGGATAAAATGTTCCTCCTCTGACATGTTCTAATGTTGACTAAATGTATTATGTACTGCATCTAGGTATCTAAGGAATTTTAATTGTCTCAGAGGTACACAATAGCCTTCTAGAATTAGGATATTTATCACTTGTCACAGCTTGTAAATTTAGATACAGAACAGGCCTGTACACTGTCAAGCTGTGTGGGAAAGTAAGAAGAATAAGAGGTAGCGTCATGGTCTCTGTATGCCTTCCAAGCATGTTAATACGAAGTATGTTCTAAAACTGTCTAATATGTAGTTTAAAAAAGCTTAAACCTGAAAGTAAGATGTATGAAAATATAAAATAAAAAAGCTGATGGTAAGAAACTCGCTCTTTTGCCCATGAGTCAGTCGCGCTCCTTTGCCAAAGTGATGGTTGCACTAAGAAACGTACTGAATTATGCATGGCTTACCACCGATCCTGCACTGGAGCCGCTGGAGCTCAGCTGTGATGGTGGGAAGCTTTGGGGAATGAGTGCACTCCTGAACTGCCATCTACTTGTTGTGCAAATCGAAAGTATCTGCAGATAAAAAATTCAGATTAACTGAATGAAGCCCCCAAGCAGCACGCTAAGTGCTATAAGCTTGCTATCAGTCACAGTCAGAAGATTAAACTATGGACTGTCAGGCTGAACAATTTACAGCTAGGAGTAATTTGGTATTCCCCACTTTAGGGCATGCCAGCTATCATGTTAAAAAAACCTATTAAAACTAGTGTAAAACATCAAAGATGGGCACATTTTAAAAGAGACTGGCTTTTTCATGGAGCCCACAGTTTTGTAACCATGTCATTGTTGTTTTTTTAAATTGGTTTGGATAGATAGCAAACCTTTCCATAACTGGTGTCTCACTGCTGTTGTCAGCTGGTTTCTGCCCATAGCCGGGGGTTGTGGGATGTGCTTCTCCACCACCACATGGGCAGAGGTGAAGCAGAGCAGCCAGGTCATGCCCAGCCCTGGTGAGGGTGAGGACAAGGACAAAACGTCGCAGGTCCTTGGCCCATGGGAGGGCAGTTGCCTCTAACAGCCTGACGTGATAGTAGCCATGCAGTAATAGAGGGTAAATGACTCTCATTTGTATTGACACACTTCTGGTTTGGGCAGTAGAGATTTAATCACTATTGGTGCAAGTGCTGGTTTCCTAACTACTCTTATTGTTTCCATGTGAGAAATATTTCTGTATCAGAAGAATGGTTGAGGACTAGCTTCACTTCTTAATGCTTCTTGAGTTCTGATACCTGTCTGCACAGAGCCTCTCCATCATCCACTTTTCCTCTGTGATCATCAACACTGATCCCCTGATCTCTGCAGTCATCCATTTATGACTTATCCCCTTCTCATATGGCCATGTATTTGGAGTAATCATCCTGCTAAAATATGCTATGTTTCCTGTTTTAACAGATTTTAAAACTTGGTCATTCAATGAGTACTTCATTCCAAAATGACTCTGCACTATCTGTGTTTTGCTGGTTTGTCTCATGCCTTTAGACAAAGGAATCCCTGTCTTATTGATGCTGTCCATCACTTGCATGGCACCATGCACGCTCCCAGTGATGCATGTGATTTGGAAGACTGGCACTAAATAAGAATTGCGATTAACATTTGCCTCCACTACAGCAGCCAGAAAGCTTTGCCCTGCTCATTTGCAGTTTGTTATTAGCTAATGAAATATATACGTAATTAGCTTCGATAATGCTTCCAGGAAACTATTGCATGCTTGCTTTAAACTTTACCTCCTTGTAAAGGTATTTTAGAGGAAAGTTTCTTGGGAGATGTAAGTTCCGCTGGAGTTTTTAAATGCTTTCCACCAGGTGGATTGTAAAGATTCAGGACTTTCTCCATACTCAGCCTTCTGAACTTTTTGCAGGTTCCATCTCCATCGCCCACTGCTTGAAATAATGTCCTGGTTCGCCTTGGAGCTAGGCTAGGTGTGCTGGCATCTCACATTGGCAGCTAGAGCTGAATGAACTGACTGCGGTGGATAATGTGCTCAGTCAGATTAGCCCTGCGGTCTCCGACTGTGCATAAATTCTGCCTGTGGCTAACAAGCCACTGATGCCACCGATGTGCTCCCTCTGCCCTTGATTGTGGAGAGCAAGGAGCCGTGCTCGCCGGCTGCTGGTATCTTGACATTTTGTCTTGTGTAACCACAGCACTTTGAAGTTGGGGATTCTGCTGCAAGCAGGAGAGCAGCTGTGAACTGAATGCTCTCAACTTTCTCGATCTCTGTCCTTGGCTTGGTGTTGGACCTGATAATATTAAAACATAATAATGTGCCTCAAGAGTGAGAACTGAGATATAGAAGCATAGTGCAGTAAAATAAACTCCTGAAAGCTAGGCTGGTACAGCACTTAGTGTGTTTTATGTCCCACAGTATGTACTGTATATTCCTGCCTATCAAGTGATATGTTATTTACAGCATTTTGGTTATGCTTGGAATAAATTTATTTAAATTCAATTTCTCTTTAGCATTAGCTTGCAGACCTGGAGATAAATAAGCCACAGTTGACAATGGATTTTTGTTGCTCAGCAATCTAAATTCTGATTAGCAGTTTTCAAGTTATTCAAATCTGGCAACATTTTAGCAAAGATATGGTAACAAATCACCTTATATAAATTACTGTTCACCTGGTGAGCGTTGGGAGGCTTTAGGTTTTACACTTCCCTTCTGTCTTTGCAATATTGTGCTGAGAATCACACAGGAAAGGATATTCAAAGGAAATAGATAAAAGGATATGAAAAGTTTCAGAGCAATCTGCAGGTGCAGAGAGATGGGAAGGGGTGGCTTAGCTGGGGTCGGCCCTGGGACCCATCCTGCATCAGGAGTCCTAAGCTACTCATCAGCCATGGTGGTTTGCAGCATGGGGTTTCAAGGCAAACTGTCCAAGATCTCAGAGTGCTGTGTAGGAATTAAACAGTAAAAATACGGGGGGTAATTAAGGGCTTAAGGACTGCTTGCGCTTGTATTAACATGAATAGTTTCTTTAATTGGCTTCATGGGGACTACACAGTGCCATATACCTTAGAAGGAGAGGTCTCCAGCAGACCATGTGGCAGCACCAGCTAGGAACCTGTATCATTCAGGAGACCTGGCAACAAGGCGTTTCCACTGTGATTGCAAGTGGGAACTCCAGCAATAGCAGATAATAAACAACCTGTATCTACAGATATCCCACTTTTGTTAAAAAAACCCAAAACAAAACAAACAAAAAAACCCACAATAGATTAGTAGCCACTAGAAGGATAACTTTTTTTTACAGCTGCATAAAAGAACTCCAGTTACCTGAAGTATGGAGAGCTTCTCCATACGGAATCTGTAGAAGTTGACCTGCACTTTATTGCTGGCTGAAGTGATGGAGTGCGGTGATAGATTGCATCCTTGCTGTGTCCCATGATGTGGCTAGACACAGAAACCTTTATTTTCAGTGGACAAATCTGTTCAAACAATTTATTGGCTGTAAGTGCCGATTAATGTATTGATAATTCTAAAGCAATTTCTGTTGAAAGGTGTTGGTGAATATTGTGTACACAAATTGGTTTTCTTTCAGAAAACTGTTGGGTGGCAGGCAAGTGTTGCTGTCACTGCCTTGTGGAAAGGAGAAGTGAGGAACATGTGAATGTGCCCCATTCCTCACATGAGCCATCTCGGGGCATATTGGTAGAAGGTTTGTGTGGTTTATTTGGAACCCATATGCCTCCAGCCCTCTGGACCTGCTCTGTTCCAGGATGGTCACTCTGAGAGACCCAGAGATGAGCTTCCTGTGGGCACATCAGGGAAAATGACCACCAGCTATGGGAACAATAAATTGGAAAAGATGGTTTCCCTAAATCATGTCAGGGGGAGTATGATAATATTTCAGGACCGTGTTTGAAGTGTTTTGACACTTCTGTCACATTTACCCACTTGTTCTCATATCCAGTGGAACAAAGCTCTGCTTCCTTGGGGAAAGTTTTAGGAACATTTATGCCTTTATGTGATGCAATCATGTCCCTTCCAGACTTCCTGAGCTTAGGGAGAACTTGCATGGAAGCACCTCAGCAGTGAAGTACATGTAGTCCTTCATCTCTGTAAAGTTGGCTTTGGCATTTGTCATATCAAAGTATTCAAATTTATGAAGCAGTTTCTTGGAGCTCAGTTAATCCCATGGGTGACTTTTTTACAAAACCAGCAGCCAAGCTGCCTTCCTCTTCACACTGGGTAGGGAAAAGAGAGAGCTGTGTCATGTGAACTGCAGGGAAATTAGAACAAGCTACTCAAAGAATAGCAAAGAGGGAAGTTAGACATTAAAGGCTTTTTCATTTGGACCACAAAACATGTAACTAGAAACATGGTCCTAATGTGTATTATATTCTGGTGCACAAATAACAGTCTATATAGCCAGAATGCAACCAGAAAGGACCGTATTTGACAACAAATACTTTTTCAATTAGGAAATCATAATGAATATATGTAAGACATTTCACAAATCTTTCTCAGGGAGATCAGAAAGATCAGAAACATAGGATCATTGAAGGCAGGGCAGCATGGTGAGATGTCCTTGTCCTGAAGCATGATCAGCTATACTTACATGATTTGGGGCAGATTTTTATCTACTGTTGTTTATAACATGTTTAAAAGATGGAGCTTGGCTAGGAAGCATATTCCTTTTTTAATTTTTGAAAATAATTCATGATGTCTAACCTATATTTCTCTTGCAGGAGTTTATACCTGTTTCTATTGTTCTATCTGCAAAGAACGCAGAGAATTGTTTCTGCCTAATACATATTTGAAGACGGTTGTCATGTCTCATCTCATTTCCCTTCTGTAGAAATGAGTCAATCTAAGTGCTTCAGCTTTTTCCCAGGCCATACTTTCAAAGACTTCTGATATTTTTTTATTCCTCATCTTTGGACTTTTTCTACTTTGTCTAAGTGTAGTTCCCAGACCTGGACTAGTTGTAGAGAGCTAATATAAATCCTACTTTGTGAAACTTTTCATAAAGGAAGTCAAACACTGATCCCCTGCAAGAACAGGGGAATTAAACCTTTCAGAGCTGACATGACTTGCCCAAGGCTACACATCAAGGAAACAGCAGAGCCAGGAAGAGGACCCAAGACCACAAGTCCCTGGCCAGTCCTTGTGTTCCTGTGAAGAAGGGTCTCCCTTGGCAAACGCACTGCATGGAATCCTTTCATTAATGAAATGTACCATGTAGCATCACTAAAAATATCTGGAGTGCCCCCAGGAAGTGATCCTTATTATTGCAAAGGGTGACATGTAGTAATGCCTCTTGTACTTATGTGCTGGCTGCTCTTCATATGGCTTTAGCCTGACACTTTTAAATGTGCTTTATCCTCTTCCCTGTCACCTTCAAAACTGTTCATAAATAGAAGTGAACATCCACGTTCTCTTTAAGCTCTATTCAAAGTAAATTTGTGCCTTTTACTGATGGATTAGTGAAGTAAACCAGAGCATTTTAAAAAAAGAAGAGCTGGTATATTCTGCTTGCTCCAGTCAAGCTCACTTTACCAACCAATAAAGTAAAAATACAAGTAGCCTTAAAATGGGGTTGTAGGGTAAGTTGCCTAGCATGAGCTGCAATTGCAGCAAACAGACTTCTCCTTAATTATTGTGCAGTAGTGAGTACATTAAAATGTTCTGCCTTCTCCTTAGCTATGTGCTGTTTGCTGAAACAGTCAGCTCAGCTCAGCTACATTGAGTAAACACATACTTATCTATCTGGCTTAAAAATATCCTAATCATTATCCAGCTGATCTATACATCATATCTTTGCAATTGCTCAGGTGTGTTTACTTTTTTTTTTTTTTTTTGGTAAGAGTACATTTATTCATTTTCTCCTTGGCTGTACTGTAATAGTTTATCTGTAATTTAAGATGCAGGAACTTTCTTACTAGTGGAAATCAGTGTGCTAATTTAATACCAGCAATTGCTTAACCTATCCAATGCCAGAGGGACCCCAGTGCAAAAAATGGCATACTAATATAGCTTTATGAATGTGCAGCACTCGTACCAGCACACTGCTGATTAAAAAACACAAGAGGCATTTCTTCAAAGGATTCTGAATAAAGCCTTTGGTCTCATTTCCACATATGGGGTTTTTTTTTCATTGTCCTAAATACATTTGTTAAACTACTTTATTTTGAACAGTAGCTGAAGCTACATTAG
>NW_010311574.1:42384-50013 GCF_000700745.2 Antrostomus carolinensis
CAATCCATCACTGAAAACAATTTATATATATATAAATATATATTACATATAATCTGATAAATATCTCAGCATTTAAAATCCTTCTGAATCCTTAGATAATGCTACTTAATTTCTTAAACATGCACTTATAATGACTTAAGAATCCAGACACTGGAGATCTAGTGACCCAGTTGTGCTCTGCACTGCCATGTGCGGGAGTTGATTTGTATTTTATTAATCAAAATAAATTTTAAACCCTGTAAACTTAATCAGGACTTTGCAAGTGCTGATGAGCATTGCCACCTAAGCAAATGTTGTTCTCCATCCAGAAGCTTTGCAGCAGGTGCACAGCCGTGTGTTGCACATTGCGGCAGTGAGCTCTGTCCTTAAAAGGTCTTTTAAATGTGTTGTAGTTACTGGGAAATGTGTGTGCTGAAACTTTCCATCGTATCAGATACTGTGACAGAGAAACAGACCGGAGATTGCCTGAACTCAAACAATAGTTTATTTAAGTATAAATCTTCTCTTTAGTACAGAAGAAAGCAAATGCTTTTCCTTCCTTTGAGGTACAATGATGGTCTTAAGATGATTTAAACTGCATTTCAGGATAGTCACAGTCTCTTAATGCTTTATTATGTAACACTAACTAGGACCCCCTGATATGACCAAGTAATACTCTTACCTATGAGTTATTTCTGTTTCAGTGAGGGAGGAAGAAATTATTATATATGAAATGATACAATGCTTAACAATTATCTCTCCTGAAGCAATAGAGCTGTATTTACTGGTATGAATGCACCAATCTTAGTCATCATAAAAACCACTGTATCAAGCTGTCAGAAATTATCTGTTACTGGCAAAATTATGTATATATTTAGCAGCAGCTGTCAATATTTTAATGACTTGCCTCTAAACTAGTTGTCTTTAGAGCGAAACTGTCATGTTAAATATGTTTCAAGTAGTACCTTTGGTGGTTAAAATGAAAGAATGCAATAAAAATGTCCAACTTACTGTTTGGTTTTACCTATGATAGTTCAGCCACTTGGATTGATTAGTTGTCACCTAAGCAACTTAATTCCAAACATCCTTTCAGAGCAGCTGAGAGGTGCAATGCACAGCAGCACTGCACACATGCAGCAGCACTGTAACGGTTTCTGTCTTTACTTAAAAAGCTGATCCATTATTTACACCACTACCCCGTTTACCTGCTCCATGCACACTTTGGGACCCAACATGTCACTCACCTCTGTTCCTGGATCCTCTTAGCATGGAGGGATGCTTTTGTGCCACGGAAGTGTCCCAAGCTGTTGCTGGAGGAGATAAAAAGAGGGAACCTCACTTCAGGAGCAACCTTGGCAGGACTGTGATGCTGGTTGCCTAAACAGCTGAAGGAGCACTGGCTCTACAAGGTGATAGGAATTTTGGGCTCACCTCATCAGCAGATGGAAGATCATCCTTTCTAGAAGCAGTGATGGCTGCTAAATATCATATACTAAAGATGTTGCATGGTGAACAAGAATGACTTCTAGAGAAGCAAAATGATCTTTTCCAGGTCCCCACTGTAGCTGGTCATGCTGGACTGGGTCATGGCATGGCAGGTAGACCTTGGAAAGCCCACCATGATCTGTGTTTGCCTATTGGGAGCTGCTGTAGGGTGCAGCTGTAGTAACGGTACACCTGCCCTGAATATTGCCCCCAGGTACTTCCTCCTCTGAAGACACATTCCATCATCCTCCTCCCATCCCACTGTGGGTATGTCACTTGAGGTTCCCCTTTGGCTACAGGCCGGTCCAGTAGTCCTCACTGTCATGTAACACTCACATGCTCTGGAACTGAAAACCTTCTCAGAGGGCATTGAGTCTTCTTACAGAGCATAAAAATCATGCATTGTCATCCAGTCTTAAATATATTTCTTTTATCAAGATCAAAGAAACCTTTTTTGTTCTCATATAAGTAGGCTTTGGCAGTGAATGAGCTCTTTAAGCTAGTTTGCAAATAACTGCACTGTGGGATGGAGAATTCTTATGGAGAAAAAAGTGGAGTGAAACTGTGAGCATATTTGCATACAAATAAACTATCATTTTTTCCTGGTGTCTCACTCAGAAACCACAGGCAGAGCTGGGTACTCTTGATTAATTGGACCAGCTCAGTTTGCTCATGGTATTTTCGTTGCTCAGAGACTGTCATCTCCTCCTTACACCCTCTGAAGTTAGTCATAGTGTGGTCAGAATAAATGCAAGTGCAGGCTCTCCCCGTGCAAGAGCCTTGGGCAGCTTGCTCCAGCACAAGGGGCACTGAAAACCTCCGTGTTACATCTTGGCCTCCGAACCAGCTGAAATATAAACAGAACCTCTGTAGCACCAAGCTCTGTCCTTAAAAGTGCCATAAACAAAAATCAGGGCCATGAACCTACGGTGCCTTGGAACTCTGCCTGTAAGTGCCAGGGACGAGATGCTGCTCATGCACTTGATGAAGCATGGGCTTGTCAGAGGCATTGAAATGGCATGTTTATCCTATAAAATGAAGTTGGAAGGTTCATCTCTCACAGTCGCTTCCTAGGTCTATCTAAGGATTGTCTGAGAAGGCCTGCTGGAAAAGGACTTGTTTGGATAGGGTGGCCTTGACTGAGAAACAGTTTATTCTGATTTGAGAATAAATGTACCTTTTCATCGTGGCAGATTTTGCAGGGGGTTTTTTGTCAAAAGAAAGATTGCTATCGCAAATAAGATAGATGAGCTGTGCTGAACGCATGATGAAGGGAAGTGCACAAAGAAGATGCTGGGAAGAGGGATTCAGTTCTGTAACTGTAGGTTTCTGGTGCTGCCTTTGAGAGCCCAGGGGATCCCCTCAGCCTTGTTTGCCCATACGATGTCTGCAATGCCATGCAGGTGCCTCAGGTTCATTAAGATGTCTAAAATGGCATTTGGACACCTATGATAGCACCAATTAATCTCATCTCAAGGATCCAGGAATTCAGATATGCCAACTCAGGCACTTGCAGTGTTCCCTACATGTGAGCTACATGTGACGCTAGCCACATGAGAGCTGGCTCAGTATGATCAGAGATGCCGGCAGAGCTACATGCCATCCTGAAGTAGCTGCTGATTTTAGGCCTTCCAGCCTCCTTTGCCTCCCAGAGCGACGGCAGTGTGGCCCTACAGGCCCATGTTACATCCGCCATGGGTCCACGCACACCAAACCCAGGAGAGCCATGTCAATCTGCCCCATTTCTGTCTTCCAGCTCTATGATACAGTAGGTAGGATTTACTGTTACGTCATGCCCAGCGTTTCATGTCTGTTTTAAGCAGTGATAGTGAAATCCTTGCAAGGATCATTTGAAAAATGAACTACATCAAAAATAACTTGTGTGTCTGCTTCCTGGTGGGAGGGTGTGAAAGGCTTGATTTCCTGGCGGTGGTCTCTGTCTGGCTTGGAACAGAAAAAACTCACTTTTGCCTAGTAAGTTGTCTCTGTAATTTGAGGGGTTTGAGTCCTTTATTCTTTTTATCTTGTGCAAAGAAAGCAAGTGACTAGTACAGGTATATTTACTGAACTGTTACACTCTATTGAGTCAGCTATGATCCATCCATACCTTAAATTCTGATGCCATCTCTTATCTTTAAAGATGGACTGTGGACATTGGTTGCTTTTGATCGCACTGCTTTCCACTCTGTCACTGTTAACTTTCTGTTTGTCATCATGGATGATGTGTAGTTCTCTCTAAAATTTGTACTCCATCTTTATCTGGGTATGCTTTAAGGCTGAAGCTTTTATTTTTTGTGCTACATGTCACATCAGAGATGCATCTATTCTTGTTATGAAAACAGTCACTGTAATCAAGTGCAGATTAATGGAAAGATTATTTCTGTGAATATGAAGAGTTCTGGGAAGACAGCATTTTCTATTTTAATATATTGAGAAACTGAATCACAATTCTGCCACCCCTAACTCCGCTATTTTTTGTCCTCTTTTTTTCCATGTACAGATGATGATACTGGGCTGTGATCTCTCCCCAGACAGTTGCTTGTAGTAGCAGCATCCTGCACTTCTGTACCTGCACATAATATATCCCGCTTAACCAATTCTTCATGGCTCATTTGTCCTTTAAAGCATATGTTTTTATGCTGGCAGGGCATATGGTCTGCCTTGCATGCTATTGATCCACTTGGAGCCTATCTCAGTGACTTCCTAGATATTTCTGCCTTGTTAGATTCATTACTGTCTTGATCTTTTGTCAGAATAGAATCCAAAAGAATTTTTTTTATTCTGAGTATGCTGTGTCATTGCCAATTATTTTTGAATCAGAGGTATCCCAGCCCCTTTCAAGTTTCCAGACATGTTTTGTAGAGTGAGTGTGAATCTCGTCAGTTCTCAAGAGAGTTTTCATTAATTTGTGACCCAAAGTGGCACCATACACGTTCTTGGAACTTCCAATATGGTGTGAAACAAATCCTGAGAGTATGTTGTTGGTGACTGGCTTGAAGAGTAGCTGGAGGACATCTTCTTAACCCTTCCTGCAGCAGTGAAGTGTTCCCACATGTTTTCTTCTGCTGCCTTTTCCACCAGAAGATGGGCAGCAAAAAATGATCATGACCTCACAGGTCCTCGGCATGGCTTTGGTGGGAAAACATGCACGTGGTTTCTTGCTGAGCTCAACAACATGCTCTGGTGGGCTAGATGGAGGGACACACTTGGCTAGAGCAACGCTTGCCGGGAGATGTTTTTGCCTATCTTGCAATGTTCCCCCTGTGCACAGGCTGCAAGCAAAGTGTGAGAGCTATGCTGAGGTAGCACATGGATGGCTTTGGAAGGATTTGAGGCTACTTCCTCAGGACGGAATATCTTTGTGGGTTCAAAGGAAGCATGAGGCTTCCTCTGTGCCATCAGTCCTTTCTCATCCTTTTCCTCTGTCTGGCTCTGTAAAAGGTGCCTAACTCTGGTCCTTCACTTCTATTGCATTGCTTTTATTCTCACACAGCCACAGGAATGTTTTTTAAAGCTATAAATTATTCATCTCATTTAGTGTGGTGCCACATGCATCTAGCCATGCCAGGGCAACCTGGTAGGTTCTTGGTGAGGGCTCTCAGCCCCAACTCCTGCTGCTGTGGGGACAGTGCCATGGTGGCTTTGCAGGGCTAGGAGGCCAAACTATTTGTTTCATCCACATAGATTACACATTGGAAAATTTGCATGAGGAACCAACTGTTTCTCATATATACTGTGTCTATGCCATACCAATGCACGGGCAGTGGCTCACCTGTACCAGTGTGCTCTGAAATCACTGTAGACTTAGTCTGTCCCTGCTGTTCCTCTTATTAATTTATAGTTTATTCAGAAAACACAAACATTTGACTGAAGTGCCTTTGGGTTTCTTAGCTGGCTTCTAGCCAAGTTTGCTTGTCGTGTAACCTTTCTTTTCTTCTGGTGCAATATGTTTGTGCTGGTTGCTAAGCAGATTACTTCCTAGCTGCATGTTTTAACAAGAATGAAAATAGTAACATAGAGTTTGGAGGTGCTGGATAGCAGCATGGTATTTTTGAGTTAGGAAACAGTAAATAAGGGACAAAAATAATGATAGCTGCTGCTTCCTGGGATGGATTTTTTATGCATGAAATCCTTGAGATTTTGATATTTGTTGTATTTCATGTTGTCTCTTTACTTCCATTAATGACTGACAATGTTTGCACAGACAGCAAGAAAATTCAGATGAGGAAATGTAAGTAATATAATATTTATTATGCACTAGATGTTTTCGAATGTTTTACTATTTCCCTCTGACACCTTTTCTTCAAAATCCTATTGGCTGTAGTGCAGTTGTACTTATGCTCTTCAAGTAACCATTTCTTTATGAGTGCCTCCAGGGGTAGGTTGCTCTACTAAGGAGTTACTGTGTTCTCTAAGCAAAGTGAATCCAGATCATATAATTTCCCATTCATAACTTTTCGATATAAAACCATGATTATACTCATTACAGCTTGCTAGTCCACTGAGCTTCTACAAGATGTATATCCTGGAGCAAGAACAAATCAGTCAAACAATATTCTCAGGTTAATCTCACTGTTGAATTTGGTTGAGGCTTTACCTGAGAAAGAACTACAGGACTTTAAACTAAGACCCCATGGTTTGTGTTTGTGCGGAACTATGTCAGATGCTAGATTGGATAACATAATCTTTATCCAGTAACACTTCCATTGGTACAGGTCTTAGTAATACCATGTTAAACCTGGTTTGGTGCTATGGGGTTTTTTTTGTGGTTTTGTTTTTGGGTTTTTTTTCCGGTTTTAGTGTCCCCGATCTCTGTTGATGCAAATAGTTAATATTTGATAACACATCCTCTCTTGTACTCCCTTTCTTATTTTTTTTGTTCCTGGGTCTTTTCTTTTATGCTACAAGGTGGCCAGGGTAGGAACTTTTTTCAGCACCCTAGGAGCTTCAGCCTAACTAATACCCATGTAAAGTCAACAGAGAAGTTTGGAATAAATGTACGTTTTTCAGTTTTACTTCTGAAAATGAGAAGCTTCTCACTGAACACACTGGACCCTAGCAAGGCCCCTTATTGATAGCGGCTGCTAATAGCTTGGTCATCTTTGGAGGCAAAGGGAAGGATACCAGAGATGTTGAATTAAGGTCTGCACCTGTTGTCATACTCTGCAAATCTCACCCCAGTGAAAGGGCACTCGTGGGGCAGGCAGAGCCACAGCTCCTTGCTTCCTTTAGGATGATGATATGCCTGAAGATGTTCACAGTGGGCAGCTTTCTTCCCCTTCTCCACAGAGTAACTGATGGCCTTACACTTTCCTCTACACAAAGCAAAGACACGCTCAGGCCTTGTCACTGCTGCTGCTGTTCTCTGCAGTGTGGGAGCAGCAGAGCACAGCTCCTGCCGCTTCACCTGTGGTACCGTTAATGGTGCACATCCAAAGGCCACGTCCAGGTTCCTGAAGGGGGGATTTCTCATTCATACCTGAACTGCAGTGTATCCAGCTGAAGCAGGAGTGTGTGCTTTGTACAGCTGAAATCAGTATGGCAGTGACTAAATTGTTGGGTTTGGAGAGTGAAAGCAAGATGAGCCCTAATAGGTTTTCTGGTATCTATTACCTCTGCCTGCGGGACTATCTATAGGACTACCTACTGCATGGTAGTTGTGCATGCCCTGATATACAGCAGCCCCTGTCTGGCTCCAGCAAAGGTGACATTGTTCCTTATTGTTCAGGTAAATCAGCCAATCTTGGCACTACAAGCAGCCCTGAGGAAACACTTGTGGCCAATTTCCCCATAGAAAGGGGCTGTAGCTTGCTGACATGTCTGACCAGCATTTTGGTGAGTGTCAGATCCTGGACCAGTCTTGAGGAACCAGCATTGCTCAGGTCTGGCAAGGGTCTGCTTTGACCATGCAGTCTGTCTCATCTGGCCCCTGTGTGTCCTGTTGCCAAAACATGGTGCTGCCGTTGGCCAGATCCAGCCAAATTTATCAGAGACACGAAAATGTCAAACATAAACTGCTACAAGTTTTGAGGAATTTACCTTATCTGGGAGGCAAGATCTTACTGATGCTCTTACTGAGGGAAAGCCTGCAAAATAAGCTTATCATCTTTAATAGCAGGAAATCCTCATGGGAGAGCGGCAATGGAAGTGTCCCAATCAGCAGGA
>NW_010311574.1:50027-61103 GCF_000700745.2 Antrostomus carolinensis
ACCTTCATTAGAAACACTAGCCCTCTTAGACACCAGAACATCCAGCCAGAAGACAGAAGACACCAGGCAGCATTAGCTCAATTGCTGATAAGGCAATCATCTAATTGCCACCAGCTAACGCTTCATTCTCCACAATCTTGTTCCTTCCACACATTTTAGAAAGCTGAAAAAAAAAAAAAAAAAAAAAAAAGAGGTATCTCTTAAACTTTTTACCTTCTCAGGAGTTTTATTCTTCCCTGTTTTCCTCCTGAGAAGCTGAACTACTGTTTCACACAAATCACCAACACTGAAAGACACTGAGAGGAGAGAAAAATAAACAATACTCACACAGAAAATCTATTTCTTATCACACTGAGAAAAAGGTAGACAATATGATCATCATTGCTAGTGTATTTCCCCCAAATGTGCTGGCTAATCAGTAAGTATAAAATTGAAGTAAACAGCTTTACCTACTAAGCATTGCCTTGTGCCTACCTTCATTAAAATTTATCTACCGTCATGTTGCCCAATCACCCACTTTGATTAGATCCTCCTGGAATTTCTCTCCATTCTCAGCTATTTTGTGTAACTTAAATAATTCTGTGTCCTCAGCAAATTCACTACCTCACATACTGCTTCCTCCTCAAGATTATAACTGAAGTTGTTGAGTTGCAGAGATGTTGAGAGCACATACATATTCTGCTTGGCAATAAAACTATTTACTCTTCCTTATCACTTCTTTTCTCTTTCAAAAACTCTTGCATTTCCCCATACAATTACAAACTTCCATTAATATTCTCCTATGGGTGACTTTCCCAATAGACTTGAGTAAAACTAGGTAAATGTGTGGCTTAGTAACTTTGTGCCTTCATTGAGCTCTGACAGGTTTATTGCAGATAATGTATTCTGACAGAAATTTTGCTGCTATTTCTCTGTTTATGTTTAACTATCTGAGTTATTTATGTCTTCAATGATCTTTTTATGGTTAGAGTGTTTGTATTTTACAGTGCAAAATGAGAGAAAGTGTACTGCAAAACAGAGAACAGATTCCTATATGTACCTTGCAATAGAGATATTAAAAATACAAAACCACAGTGTTAGTGGTCCTCACCATTATTTTTCTAAATGAATGGGGCATATTCATGCATTGCTGAAAATCCAATTAGTAGAAGTCCCAGATACTCTCACTTACAATACTGTCTTTGTGTCTTTGCTCTTTTCAAAGAGTATTTGCAGTTTGTCACCTAGCATTTATTTAGTTGTTTCCTCTGTGTCATGATTAATGAGTGTTAGGAGAGTGCATATTTAGCTTATGTGCTATTAAAGGAAACTGGGCCAAAGCTATCTGAGGTTACTCAAAAACGGCTAGATATGTTTTTCTCTTCACATATGTGGTTGTTTTAAAAGCTGTACAAGTACTTTAGAATTAGAAAGCCAAATTATTTTCCTTCTTCTGTAGCGATTATATTCATTTTAGGTGGAAGAGCTGTAGAAGCATGGGAGGGCTAATTACTAGCTGCATGAAAGGCAGATTAAGACAGGTAGTATTGTCCTGTGCTGGCTTTCAAAGCTGTTGGTTTGACCTGTTCTGCTGAGGGTGCATTTGCATTGTCTCATGAAGGGCATTGAAGGCACGTTTTGAATCTCCAAAATGAAGAAGAAAATAATCTTGGCAATGTAAGATGAAGCTGTAAGAGCAGTGGTTCACCAGTTGTTCCACAGCAGAAAGAAATCTTCAAATCCAAATTTGAGAGAATTCAAAAAGCTGCTTTAGGATAAGTTCCTGTATTTTCTTAGTTCTGTGAATCTCAGCTACTAGAAGTAGATGACTAGTGAACTGAGACACCCTGCTACCTAGATTGTATGGTATTTGTATAAGTGTTTGGTCAGAAGAAAGCAACCTGTCCCCTGGCAATCTTTTAAAGCATCACAACTCAGAAAGATTAATTTGGAGAAAGCACTACATCCCATCCCCTGCTTGGTCTTTCTCAAAAGCCGTAAGAGTACCAATACTTAAGATGGTTCCAACTACTTCTTCAGTAGGTTTTTTTGCTGTTATGTGTGCAAGTGAGCACTGTAATGTAATGTTTTCATCTGTGTCTTCATCTCTGAGGAAATTACCTCTTGAAATTTGTTTACTGGACTATTTTTGAGATTTAGCCATGAATTTTTCCATGCTGGTTTGGGAATATGCCACTTCAGCGCAGTTCATACTCACAGCGGCTCAAAACAGCTGCTATTTAAATGTAATGGCAAATAATGTCTTAACAGTCATGAAAAAAGAATCACAATCTGAAATATTGCTACGTACTTTGCTTGTAGACTGAGCATTTTGCACCTGCAAAAGAAAGAGTACCCAGCAAATGTATCTGTAATAGCCTGTCTGTAATAGCAAATAAAGAGAGACTCTGTGTTTATCGATCAGTGTTTGTAATAATTGAATGTGGAAGGCCTCACAGGTTTTTTTAAACAAAAAGCTATATAATTGGTTTGGGTTGATCCTGGTGTCCAAACCTTCTCTGTGCAGTGTTTTGTGGTGTAGATTGCAACGGGGTGTTAACATTGCCCTGATGTCTTAATAGATTAAAAGTAATTTTTCATTTCTGAATGGAACAAATTCTAACTGACTAGCTGATTATGATAAATTATGGCATTCTTTGGAATAGTTTATTAGTGTTGTCAGGATTTGTTTAAATCAAATCAGCAACATTTCTACCTGTTCCCGAATCTGAAACTGAAAGCATCTTAGAAATCACAGTAACTGAATAAACAAATTTAAACACTTACCAAGCTATGCTTGTAATGCCAGTAATATCAAGCCATTGAAAAATGAATGGGAGATGTGTATGGACCTCCATGCTAGAATTTCACAATACCTGAGAAAGCTGGGCTTTGAAAGTACTGCTTTTTGTTAGGATTTCTGATCCTAAGACTGAGGCACATCTTTTTGAATTCCTCAGCTGTTAATCTAAGAGGAACTCTAGTGTTGCTTTCCACTCAGCAACTCCCAACAGAGCATCTCTCAGCTTCCAAGCAACTATTATGATAAAAAAGCTTCCCAATAAGTCCTCCAGGGTATTAGCAAGTAAAAACTGTACAAGCATAATGTTGTCCCATGAGTTTGTTCTGCAACCTACCCTGGGGAACAATGGTGTCTGGGTCTGCTTGTATATTAGAGTCTGAAAGCCGACGTATTCTTCAGATCTTTTTGGCTTCTGCGCTCCTGATCCTTCATTGTTGTCTTTGGCACATGTCTCATTAGTACCTGAGCCTTGGCCCTTCTGGGACATCTGCTGGTTTATTTAGTTTTATTCTTGGACTGTCCTTCCTCCCGACATGTTCACTCTCATCAGTCCTCAGCCTTACTCTATTTTATTGATTTTTTTAGTCATTGTGATTCTGTGACCTGTAGACTTTCACTTGGGAGCTACACTCAGAACAGCTTTTTTCAAACCAAGTGGTATTTTTTATTTTTTTTTATTCATAGGAGCAGAGAAATTGCATAGAAAATAGTTAAAATAACAGAAGGCCTGTTGGCCTAAGCAGACAAAACCAGTTTAACATAAATTTTTCCACCAGCTGACCCACCACAGACTCTCTACCAGTTGCATCCCCAAAAATAGGACCCTGTCTTTTGAAAGCCAGGCGGGAGTGAGTGCCTTCTGCAGCCAGAGGATGAGACCAAGCACATTTGTTAAGTGCTGTGGAAGGTGGAGATGGAGCAATGCATCTCTAATTCTCCAGGCATAGAGCTGTCCCTGCAGTTCCAGCTCTCAGCACATCACATTAGTCAGGCAAGTGAAGGTACCTGTGCTGCATATATGTATTTATATATACACAGAAGAAAGAAACAAACTGATATCCCTGAGGTCTCTATGTTTAGGGGCTGTAAATCTTAGAAATCTTATTTTAAAAGTCAGCAGGCTCATGTCCTAGCTTTAATGATCTGAAAGTAAGAATTACATCAATTTTCTTAATGTCTTGTGAGGCAAGCAACTAATTACCATCCTGTCTTTTTCTTTTTTTAATCTATTGATGAGTAGAAGTAAGGGATTTCTGCAAGGTATTTTCCACGGATTTTTCTCTCATTATCTGAACATCCCCTTTGCCCATCTATGCCTTCTTTGTGCATTCACTTGCAGGAGCTGTTCTACCATAATACTTTTAATTATTCCCGGTATTGTAGAACTGTATCTGATTATTTTGTATCTGGCATGCTCTCAGTTATAAATCAACATTATTGTTATGAGAATAATCTGATACTCTGTATGTTCTACTGAAAATATTACTATGAAGTATAATCAGACTCTTTTCAAAAGTGGTTGTAGATAAATTCTCAATAAAACAAGGTACGGTAAAAAGAACTCTTTCCTTCCTGACATTAGCTGTTGAAAGAAAACTAGAAGAGGTGTAATTTCCTCATAGTTGTCATAGTGGGAAACTGCCAGAAACTTTGTGATCTTAACTTGAACAATTTGTATGTCCTGGTTTATTTAGGTAGGCTGAATTACACCCACTATTGAAACTGAATGGAGTAAGTTTTATATTAAGAGAAGGAGAAAAAAGATGCTGTAGCTTGTATGCATAATGGTCTGGCTAGAGTATTTAGATCTGGATATATCTGTCTTCATAAAGTGGAGCAACTCGAGATCCCAGAAGCTCTAATGCCTGGACCATTATTTTTAAAGACCAGAAGCTGAAGAGTTCTCAAATCTGCCAAGCAATTGTTGCATAAAAAGGGTGGTAAAGCAATTTGGCAGGAAATAAACCCCCTTGCATTCCAGCTTATCCTCAGATATTAGGGTAGCTGGGGGCAGCTGGGCTTAGATCCTGAGTGATGCCCAGTTGAGCACTATGAGTCTGACAGCAGCGGATTCACTCGATAGTGCCCTGCATGCCCGTCTACCCACAATTTATGGACTCAAGTGGCCAACCTGCAGCACTTAGCGGCGTCCAGTGGGGAACGGTGTGACTGGTTATGGGCAGACACAAATTACTCCATGTGGCACTGCAAGTCCAGGTGCATTAATTCTGAATTCACTTGATAGTGCCCTGCACCTGCTGGCAAGTCACGATCTATGAACTTTCACGGCCTATCAGGTGGCACCTAGTGAGAAATTGTCCATCAATTTAATAAGCGGATAAGGCACTTTAATAAAGCAACAGGAATAATACAGATTTGTGTGGATTGCTGGTGATAATCTACTGTCTGCAAAAGTAGATACAAGCATCAAGGTTACAAATTACTAAAAGTGTTAAGTTAGAAAAGACTTCTACAGAGATTTCTAAGTCTCTGAGAAAGTTCTTGGGGCAGTTTAAATCTTACCCAAAGGCATCCCTGTCGGGGGGCAGAGAGGCTCAGCCCGTCGACTGATCCCAGAGGTCAGGGGTCTGTGATGGTATCTTCCCTAACATCTCCCTTTCTTTGGGCTACTTTTATGTTGTTTTTACTTTCAAGGTGGAGCTTGAGTGACTCCAGTCATACTTTTATTGTGATTGGTAAAAACTCTTTCGTTTCCCTTTTAAAGTATGGGTTACGTAAAATTTAGAGTGTACACTCAGTGGCGGGGGACCTTAATGGGGGACCTCATTATACCTTTCCTTAATGTGTGAACAATGCTGTATTTTGATTTCTAAATTAACCCCAATAATTACTCCACAGCAATCAAAGATTATTCTTTGCAAGATTTTCAATAGCTCAAGATGGGTAAAAATGATACAGAGAAACAAAATGAAGTCCAAGCTGAAGTCCTTTTCTCCCACCTCCTCCTAGATATAGTTTGCACCCATTAAAGAACTCTACATGTTTTATTTCAGTTGATTAATAACTAATGCATTGTTTTTGAAAGGCTACCATGTCCACTGCAATTATTTTCATGTATATTC
Organism: Antrostomus carolinensis; assembly: GCF_000700745.2. Lineage (NCBI taxonomy): Eukaryota > Metazoa > Chordata > Aves > Caprimulgiformes > Caprimulgidae > Antrostomus > Antrostomus carolinensis. Next base: position 55,893 of record NW_010311574.1, read on the forward strand.
TTTTTCTGAAGGGTTTAATTTCCCAAAAAATGTTACAGTTCTTTTGGGCTTCCTGTAGCTGTTGCAGGAAACCACAGGAGTGCTATAACCATTAGCTTAATTTCAGAGCTGGAAAAGTTGAACAGCTCATAGCTATGCAGAAACTGTGCTGGTAGTTTGATTTTGAAGAGTACTCAGTCTACATATAGGTCAAAATATTAAGTGTAACTTCATAGGATTTCACATATAATGCTCATCCATCTTTCCAACCATCCCTCATTACTATGCAGTGTATATAATTAGAAAAGTCCAAAGACAAGTCTGTGGTGATGAGGCAGGTCTGAGCTCAAGGCAGCAACCCACATCAGTGAGTCAGGGTCAGGATCAGGTTTGGAAACCATAACCAGGGAAGGCCCAGCTCACTGATCACCAGGCAAGCCCTAAGCTATCTTGTTGGCCAAGGTCCTGATCTGAACCAGCCAGGTCCATGACCAGGGATAAGCATAGCTGTGATGTCACTGTGATGTAGCTCACATGGCAACAAGGGCAAGAGCTTCAGCCTGAAGACAGCCCCCAGGAGGAGGAGGACAGCCCTTGCTGCAGGCTTCCTCCAGCCCTTTCTTCACAGCAGCCTTCACCCACTGTAAATCCAGAGAAACAGACAGAAAAAAAATAGGGCTGGGAAGGTGAATTTGCAGTATATCAGGGGCTTAAACTAAATGTTTGTAGTTGGACAATGTGAAAACAAAATCAAAAGACATGAGGATAATAATAATTGTCCACAGGTATGAGAAAAATTTATTGTGTCAGGACAGCACAAAGACATATGTAACTTCTCTAAGGGATGTAAGCAACATAGAAAGAAAAATAAAGGTGGCAGTCAGAGGAGATAAAATATCCAAGAGTGGCATATGTAGTGCCATGTAGCTGTCTATGAAAGAGGTGGTGAAAGTCTGTGGCTCAGAGCATTTTTAAAATGGCCTCAATGAAGCTTTCTACTTCCTCTTCTAAGGAGGAGTCCATGACTGACTGTAGCCTCTCACCATTTTGCTTCTTTGTTAGAGCTCTGGACAATGATTTCTGATTTCCTGTCATACAACTCAAAACTTTTTTTAGCATTGAAGCACTGTAAGAAGGATACTTATGAAATATTGCTGGGGCTTGAAAAATGTTTCTGCTGTGTATAGCCTCCTATTAGTTTCCTGAGTCAGTAGCTAATGGAAGCTAACTGAAAGCGGGAGTCATTCTTATGCCTGCTATTTGAGAACATCTGCAAATAGATATTTTTATCTCTTCTTCTCCCAGTTACATTAAATTTAGTAACATAATTTCTTGTATTTTGTTATATGTGCAGCCATAAATTCTAAAGACAGTGACAATAGGAAGTCTTAGTTAGTTAAAGGAACCTACAGGCATGTGGATAAGTGTTCTTCATAAGTTTCAGATTGACATAAAGAGATCCTACAAGTGAGTCCAACTTGAAACTTCTGTAGAACAGTCATTGAGTGAAGCCAATCAACAATTATTATTGTTATTTTTACTCTCAAGTCTTAAAGGCAAGTATTAGTGCATGATTAAGCAGTACCATAGTCTTTTATAACACTGTCTTAATAAAAGATGGAGTCTGGTAGCAATGTGCTGGTAAGACAAGTATGTTTTCAGTTCAGCTCTTCCATTTTTTTCCCTTATTCATTGTCAACATCAGCATTAGCTGATTTTAAACTTACTCTTTGCATCTGACAAGCAATAACATAGATATTGCAACCTTCCTCCTCCTGGTACAGAAGGACTGTATTGCCTGATGACACTTCTTGTGATAAGGTAGGAACTGCAAAGTGTGGTGGGTAGCAAATGCATTTGGAATCAAGGCACCTGGTGGCTCATTTTGTAAGGAGGTTAAAATAAATTTTCTGTGCTCCAGTTTCTCATCTAGAAAGTTAAATTAGTGGTGTATCTTTGCTTTATCAAGAATGCTTTCAATGACAAAATATGAGTGTTTTGATGAGAAGGTCTTGAACTGTGACTGCATAGAAAGAAGATGAAGGATTCTTCACTTATTCTTGCAGTATTGTCCAGGGACGCTGTTCTCACTGCTTGCACCAGCTTCTGACTGTGAATAATTGCTGTGCTCCTTTGGGGGTAAAAATCTCTCACGTCTGACTGATGTTTCTGCTTTGGAGGAGACAAACACTATTCTAAATACTGAGTTTTCCCATCTTCTGTGTAGAGCAAAAAAACAAGCATTGGAGCTACATAGTTCAAAGTCTGATCAAAGAAATAAAACTGCACAGATTGCATTGGCTGATGATGTCTTGCTAGTGAAAAATGAAGTTCAGATGTCTGTGATGACCTTTTTACGTCTGCCTGACAAAGCTGATGCTGTTGATGCAGGATATTTTTATTGACACAACTGTAAACTCCAGTGGAAACCTGCAGAAATTTTTTTTTGAGAGGTTCTTCTCTTACCTTTCAGAAACACTACCGGAGGTGAAATCAGGCAAGTATGCACTCATACTTGCAGAGCTCTTCTATGAATTACTTTAGGCAGCTGTCTTGTCACTTTGCCCCTCTGTGCATTTTGCCTCTTCACCTGTTATTTTCTGCGCAAATGAATAAGCTAAGATGTAGGTATTCCTAAAAAAAATCAGAAATAGGAACATTTCCGTCCCCCTCTAGCTGAGACTTCATGGTTGTGTGCTTGTAAGGTATAGTGAGTGAGAAAAACTTTATCCCTGAAAGCTTTAAATGTTTATTCAGCCTTAATCATTCTCCATGTCCCTGATGGTTTAATTCAGAATGTCATTGCCAGATACATCATTCTTACTTTGCCTTGGCAATTCTTTAAATCTGCTTTGTAGGTGAGAAAGATAGGCTGGGTGATATATCACAGTATATGTAATGCATTTCTTTCCCTTTTCATGGGAGAATTTACAATTCAGAGTGACATTCCATATGTTTTTTCAGCAGAGAATGAAAATGCTGATAATACACTACAGTGAATGAAGGGATGATGCAGCATTTGAACATGCTTAAGCAACGATTACTTCATCTTAAAAGCAAACCCTTTCATAGACTCAACAACAGCATGTAGACCATGGCTTACAACTAGCTCTTAAATGCACATGGCTCATGAGCTGTTCAGATGTGATCCTTGTAGCCAAGGTCCTGGTGTTTGGTCCTGGGCAATCAGCATCTCTGGCTGTAAATTTAGTGAGCTGCAGGGGTCTGGAAGTTTGACACGACTGTAAGTAAAATGGAGGCAGGGACTGATTCATGTCTCAGAAGTCAAGTAGTGTGAACTGACAATGTGCTACTGGGGACTAGCTACCTCCATAGCAGATCTGTGTTGGATACAGCTCATTGGAATAGCTAAAAAATAGTTAGTAGATTGAGCTATTCATTAAAGACAACCAAGGACCCAGTGTGTTTGGTCCTTGGTACTCTTTTATTTTACTGTATAAAGACACTGCTTAGAACCCAGGTATAGCACCTGGGCCCGGTTTATCCCATGGTGAAGTGAAAGGACCTTTAGGAAAACACCACTGTCTCCTGTATCTGGACTACTCCTGAAGCTCTCTCTGTTACTGCTTCTTTGAAGTATGACATCTCATCCACCCACAAAGATGGGATGCCCATCACACAGTGAGGAGGGTGATTCAGTTCAGATATATACAGAATTGCTTTTCTGTGTAACAGCTCAGGGCAGCACCTCCCTATCCTTGGGAGGGCTCCATCGCCAGATATTGCTCTCCCAAATTCTGGTGCAAGACAACAACATTCAGGGGATCAGAGCAAAAGTAAATCCTTTTTATATCAAGCTGCACTGTCATCAGAAAATGTCTCCTCTAACCACTTAAAATAGATGGTACAGACCATAACTGGGGACAGTTCAGAAAGCTGTTTGGTTGATCTGAGACTGAGATGGATAGCCCACTGAACACCTCCACCTGTGTTGTCTTGGTTGTCAATGATATACTGGGAGCATACCCAGCTCATGCAGACACCTGCATTGCCTTACCTGTGTGTAGGTGTCTCATCTGGAGCTGAATCCCACCTTTCTTTCTCTTGCAGAGTAAATCTTCTTCAACATCAGGTCATGTTTATTTTTGTGTTCACTTCCAATTGCTGATCAAGGACACTGGGATTTTCTTTTAAGGAGGTCATATTGCTTGCTTGTGATTTCAGCAATACTACCAGTGCACACGTGGTTGTCACACAGATTGATATGCTCAAGCTAGCTGGATAATCATCACATCAGCACCACTATTAGATTAAATCTCTCTGGGACATGCAGATCAGCCGCATCTTCCAGCTGCAGCACACTCATATATCCATCCACAAGAGCCTGGAGGTAGAATGTAGGGGCTTAACTGGGGTGTTATTGAAATGAGTTCTCCTCCATCAAGCCACTTTTGTGCTTAGTGTTACGGCTTTTGTTTGCAGGCGCTGGTCTGCTGGTGCAGGTCTGCTCTGGGGAGCTGGCAGGCACTGCCGCTGTCACTGCGCTTGCTGTCATTGTAGCATTTGTTAATTTTGAGGGAAATCTAGGCACACACATCTTTCTTTCTTTTGTTCCCCAGTAGTCACTTCATTGTCTCAATTTTTGGAAGATGGGCTTCACTGAGTCCAGATGTTTTCCTGCATCCTTTTAATCATGAGAGGCATGCACCATTTACTTCGCATAACATGTTTAGTCTTTCCCATACAGCATGTTTGGGTTCATGCTTCTCTTGCATTTTCTTCACCTCCGAGATTATTTGAAACCAATTTACTGAAAACAAAAGGAGAAGAGCCTCATTGTAGTCTGCATATTTCTATCCTTGAGAAATCCTTCACACACTTTAAGCAGTAGTGTTCAAAAAAATCAGTGAGCTGTCAAAAATAGAGCAGCAAGTAGTGCGCTCCATTTATTTTTTACTCCCAGCTCTCCATGTTGGATTAGGAAACATTAAATATTTTAAACTGAGGAGACAAAGGATGAATTCTGGGCTTGATGCTGAATCCTGACTGTACCAGCAAAAGATAAATCAAAGTTGTATACTATTTGGTGATGCATAAATACTCAGAGTTGTTTAAAAATGCATAATTTGACATTGTTTTGGATGCTCTTGCCGTTAAATTAACTCATCCTTGAGCAAATAATTCAATAGCTGCTTCAAGCAGAGAATCCAAAATACTCTAAAATTTCCAGTGCATGATCCAAGTCACTCACAAACCTGTTCCTGTTCTCTC
>NW_010311574.1:61136-77543 GCF_000700745.2 Antrostomus carolinensis
TTATTTGAGAGTGTTCTCTGTTTTCTTTTCAAGTAAATGAACTATTGAATATTTTGTGAAACTAAGTTTACATCTTACAACTATTAATTAAAAAATTAAATATCTTAGACTTTACATGATATCTTTGTGGCGCTCAAGAATGTCTGTTAAAGTTGAGTCTTGATGATTTTTACAATCATCTGTGTTTTTTTCAGCCCATACTCTGTTTATTAGGTATCATAGTGCAAACTGTTCATGCCTTCATGGCATTTTTCTGGCACACACTGCAGTCGCTCTACAGTGTTTTCAGGGTTGGAGTCTGCCTATACCTTTCACATAGAAAGTAAAATTTAAATAAATGGTATTAATGAGCAACTTTACAGAATGCAGACTTAATTTATTTAATTGCTTGTATGGTCTAACTGTAGTTGTTATCCCTTACTGCTTACATAAAAACATTTATTTCTGCTCAAAAATATTGTCAGCTCCAACACAGCAAAATACTGACAATAAGCACAGCAATAGCTTGTAGCCAATGTGTAATCTGTGCTTGATGTGTGTGTAATTGATAAAAATTGCTTTCAGTTGGTAACAATAAAAGAATACACCATGCTCCATATATCTGTCATGATGGCTTTGTACGGCTTTTTATGATCTTCGGAAGCATTGCAATAAGACAGAAGGTCAGTGCACTTCATTCCTTTTAAATGAGTTTCCATATGGTCTTTAGTATGTAATATAAGAGGTGAAGGCACTCCAGGCTTTCTGAGGAAGTGTCATTTAGGTTAAGTTAATGCTAGCATGTAGGGACTGTTGTGATCCTCTAGTCTGGCTCCTTGTATAAAGAAGGCTATCAGCCAGTACTCAAATGATTCTTGTTTGAATAAATCTTTTCTGTCAGAAAAAAAAAAAATAAAAATAAAAAACTATGAAAGAAATCCTCTGTCTTACTGTCAAGAAGAAAAAGAGAGGAATCAAGAGAACAGGGTCTTTTGTAAGTTTGGCCAGAGAAACATCCTTGAGGGAGTCATTTAGGCACAGCAAGTGAGGGGTAGGAGTTATATTCCCATCTCCTGTTCAAGGCCCTGTCTCCCAAGCAAACAGCAGCTCTGACCTCCCTTTCTGCACACATCTCTCTGATTGGAGCAGGATGAGGTATAGCCATCTGCTAGGGCCACTGTGCTGATTACTTTCTTTGATGTCTGGAAACATTATTCCTCTTACTTCCACACTGACTAAAACAAGGTGATGTTTTTCCATGTGTTTCATGGAACAGGAGTGCAGTTGGATGTCCAGGAAAGTCAAGTTCTGGTTTCTGGCACTCCCTTTCAAAGTCTCTTGGTAAGACAACAGCATCTATGAGCACAGGAGATGCCAGCTCTCTGAACTGCAGTAAATCGCTGATACAATATTAGGGGATTACTACAGGAATTGCATTATAGGTGAGGAACTGGCAAGATCAGGTGCTACTGAAAAGGCAAGTATTAGGCTAAGGTGAAGATATTAATAGAGTCCTTCCAAAACTGATTTGGGGGCTAATCTTATTTAGTATTTTAATTTCTGACCTTGGTAGGAGTGTGCTAATGAAATTTGCTGACAATCTCAAGTGTGAAAGCTGCATAAATAAAGAAGAGATTTGGTTATCATACAAAGACAATCATGATGACCTTGAAGTCTCTAGTAATAGAAGTGGCTTTAAATTCAATTGTACAAAAATACAAGTTCCTGCACTTAGAAACTAATAAAAGGAATTTTTACTACAAGGTAGGAGGTCATCAGCTGAAAAAACTTCAACAGGAAGATCTGGTTATATTGGCTACCCTGTGACCATTGATATAATCAAAGGCATATGGCCCTGAAAATACAAGAAACTATCCCAGAAAGTACTAGAAGAGACTGTTTCAGTAGAGGAATATGAACTCTTATCTCACAAGACTTTATCGAGACCTCCTTTAGAATTACATCTTAATCAAAAGAGGTTAGGGATTAATTCCATCCAGGACACAGGCAGAACGTGCTGCCAGTGTGGTTATGGGAGGAAACAGCCCATGGCAGCAAGCGAAGTGAAATTCCTTTCATCTAGTTTGGCAAAGAGAAAGCCCAAAGGAGGTGTATCTTGTAAATACACACGGATGGCCATTTAGTGATGCATGGTGGTTTCTTCATTATAATGCATCTATTTCATTTCACCACCATTTGCGTGAGGACTTTTAGCAAATACTGTAAGGGAACATTGCAGTTACAGCTGAGCATGTCAGCTGGTGGCTGGAGAGAAGTGACAGCCAGTCCCTCTGGGCTTGCTTATCTTTCCCCTGGTTTCCAGTATAAATGTGTGTTTCATCCCAGAGATGCGGAAAAAGGGCTACTGAAGTGATCAGGAGAATGAAGAACCTGATATATAAGAGACACTTAAAGATTTGGCTTGTTTAGCATTACAGAGTGCTGTGTGTAAATATTGTACAAGTGGGGAAAACAATAAACAAATGAACCATGTTGGCGTGAAAACATCTGTGTGCATATGGCTATGAAGAAATTTAGATCTGAAATTTTAATACATTTAGAAATCAGAAAGTTATTAATATAGGAGGAGTGAAGTTCAGGAAGAACTTCTATGTAGAAGCAGCTAAAAAGGCCTCACAACTTTTAAGATGTGGGTTGTTTAGCCTGTGAACAGGACTATGTTGCTTGCTTTATCAGGGCAGTGAATTTCTGTACATGGATTCTCCAGTCAGTCCCTGTATGTTCCTACTAAGGTATGAGATGCATAGTCAGGCCAGAGTATTTTTAGGCATCATAGGTACATCTCAGCAGCAGTGAGTGAACAGGGATTCTCCTGCTTTGATTTTTACACATATGTAATAGCCAAGATTATTTCATCAGTGCTTTCATTCATCTCAGCTTGCTCAAGTAGAATGGAAGCTGCCTACACTTACACAATTTTCTTTTCAGAATTACAAATGTGTCATCATAATTGTAGCTGTATCCCCTCTCTTATTTTTGCATTTAGTAGAAATAGTAGCATATTCATAAGAATTTTTTAAGATGCTGCTGTATATGTCCAACTTGTGTGTTAAGATGGCAGAAAACTACTGATGTTTTTTCCAGAAAATCTGAAAATAATTGTAGCTTCACATTTTCGAAGGAAAAAATTTGAATTATTTTTGGCAGAAGTTTTCAGCCTTTTCCTTTTAGGCTTTTGTCTTTTGGATTCCTCCTGTTTTTTCTTTGTCACTATTATTTTCACTGAAAGAGAATGTAAAAGGGAAAAAGGCAATAGACTGAAGGAGAAAAAAACCAAAAGTTTGGTGCAGTAGCTGGAGTAACAAAAGTTGTGTTGTGCAGAAAAATAGGGAGGGGAAAGGCAGATAAAAGATGTTCCTTATAATGAAATATTGCTGTTAGTTTGACAAGAATGGGGTTCTTCAGCCTAAGGAGGAGAACTTTGGTGAGACACAGTAAGTCTTCAAACCATAAAAAGCTGTTGCAAAAAGTAATAGCCTGTTCTCAATGCCCAGAGTGGATAAAACAAGTAACAATGGGTGAAAATTACAGAATCACTCAAGTGAGACATTAGAAAACCTCTTTTTAAATAATGTATGTTGTAAGCAGGTGAGGTCGTGTGGGAGGTTGTGGAAGCGTTGTCATCCGAGGGAGGTCCTGAGGAGTTGTGTAGCTGCAGCTGATTCTGTTTTTCTGTGGGGAGATGGACCAGGTGACCTCACCGAGTCCTTCCCATTTCCATTTTTTTATTATTCTATTTGCAAATATAAAGGTATTTTTTTAAATTATTTTATATTAATGTTCAGTACCTAACCACAAGGAATCAAGGCATTTAAGGAAGATCCTTAAGACATTAATGTCCTTCAGACATTAATCTACGTGTTTAACTTTGCTACCAGCAGGGCTACACCTAATAGCAAAATTAAGCACATACCTTGGTTTTCCCAGACTAGCAAAGACATCTTTCATGGCACGTAAAGGCTTGGGGATTCTTTTGTGTAAACACTGACCTTGCCACTGGAGCTGCTGAATGCTTAACCTGAGTACTGAGTTTCAGATCCCTGTTATTAAATGGTTCCTAGAGACATTGTGGAGGGAAAAGATACAAGAGCTATCAAAATATTTAATTTGCTTATAATTATATATTTAGATTCAGGCATCTTGAAGCCAGAAGGGTATATATCTACTTTACTCTTAAGGGTTTATGCATAATACCACTGTGTGACAGTGATTAACGCTACCCAGTCATGTAGAATGTTTAAAGACAGGCAAAAGATCTGAGCATCTGAAGTCTTTGCGGAATAAAGAAGTTTGAGGAGTGTTAACACACTGCTTCTGAGACATTTAATTGATAACTCAGAAATAATAATGTGTAGCCATTGCATAATGCTTTAATTCATCCCATGGAGTGGTTGGTCCTACGCCACGGATGAATTTCCTTGTTTAAATGGTTTGTACTTCCCAGAGCATTCAATTCTGACACCATTGTTCCAGTCAAGAACTACCTTAGTCCTTTACTATTCCAGTAATGTCAATGTGTAAAGTACTTCACTGTCTGAGTGGAGACAGAAGGATCTACTCCATAAGGAAAAGAGATCTCAGTCTGCTGCAATTGACAATCCAGTATTTTTCTTCCCTTGCTCATTTTCTGATATATTACAGCTTTTCAGCGGTGAGCTATTCCTTGTGTAATTGCCTTGTAATACCTCAGGCTCATTTTTCTAATAACACTGCATTTTGTGGGGAGATTAAATTTCATGGATAGTTACAGCACATAATCTTTTCAGTGCTGAGAGTATAGAACAGTTAGAAATTAAGATGCAATACTGATGGCTGCTATGAATTTAGTATGTCATAGTTTGAATTACTACCTTATTCTTCAGTAAAACTTTGCCCTGGCCAAACATTTAAAGTCACACCAAGGGCTCTTCAACAATTGCTAATAGTTATAATGCTGTCAACAAGAGATATTGTGATTATTTTTGGTGCCAGGCAAATAGAAACTGAATGCATCTTCAAAATTAGCTGATGTTTTCCCCTTTTTCCCTGTTTGGTATTACCTGCAGCATCAACAGTTTTCAGACCACTTTTAATAATTGCTACATGTAGCTGTAGCAGTGCCTGATGAACGCTGAGTCTCATGCTTGGACAAACACATCTACCTTTTGTTACAGCCCGGACTGTTTGTGCTTGCAATCACAACCAATCATCAAATGGAGAGAAAAGGAATATTTCTTCAGAGATTTACACCTCTTCATAGATTTAAACCTCTTCATCCACGTAACAACACTGAACTCTAAACCAGATCCCCTCAGTACACTCACATTCACAATGTCCCATGCCTTCCTCTGGCCCCAGCAGGATTTCCCTGCACCCCTACACCTTCCTGCTCTCATGCACATGCAGGGACCTGCTCTGGTCTCCAACCCTAGCTTCACTGTCACCTTGGGCAGCCCTGACCACAGAGCAAGTCATCTACCTGTAAGACTGCCCCTGCTTTAAGAAAAAGCAGGGATCACTTTAGTTCTTGTTAATCCACTTGTGGGAGATGGACCTGTTGGTTAAGAAACCTGACTGGCACTGCTTTCTGCCTCCTTTTTTGACCTCCTGCTCTTAAACTCTAATTTAATAGTGTGGATGTATTTTACTTATTTATTCTGCATCCAAGAATTAGATCAGCAAATCTATTTCAAGTATGATGGGACTGGTAAGAAAGAATGCAAAATCTGCAGAAAAAAACCAATTCAAAAGTCGAGGTAGCAAAGAATATGATTTCCCATCACCCAACAGTTTCTGGGAGTCATTCCCTTTGTGTGGATTTGAATTGATTTAGGGAAGAACAGAGATAGCCTGGGCTCAGGTCTAGTGTTATGGGTTGCTGCCCACAGAAGTGACCACCCTTGGAAGGGCATCAGAGTTACCTGTCTGTCCTCATTGACTCTGAAGGCAACTTCTGTGTTCTGTCAGGGTAAGCACCTAAAACAGCAGAGCAGCCCTGCCTGAGACAGAGGCCTAGGATAGTCACACTGGATACAGACCATGGATATTCATTGCAACTCAGCTTCACGTTCCTGATAGTCTACATGTATGTTAGTCAATCTAGTCAACCTAGATACCAACTACCTCAGCATGCCTTGACAGGACCTCAACCCAAGGCATGTTGAGGGGAATGTGCTCACCCTTGGGTTCAAATCAGGCTCTTTTTGATGAGCAATATGTATCTTGTGTGTCTATATGTCAGAAGAGGTGCTTTGGAGCCCACCTTCACGTTCCAGGGGAGGATGCTGTTCTAGCGCAGGCATGAGGAGATACCAGAGAGGAAGGACAGATGTTATGCATCATATTGCTTTGGCATCCCCTCCACCAAGTGCAATGGTGCAGTAATATGGTTCTGATTCTCAGCAGTCTGCCAGAGACTTCAAAACAAACCCAACATGAAACAGTGCCGTCCTCAGAAAGTGTGGAGCAGCAAAGGCATGGGCATGCCTGCTTCTAGTGATGAGACCTGAGCTGTGAGCAGGTCACGGCAGCAAGAGACCAGGCTGAGAGGGTTAGTTACCAGGCTGGAGAAATACACATCTATGCTGGATGGCACTGACAAAACAAAGCAACTCTGTATGACTGAAAGGCAAGAGGCTGACTTGAAGATAAAAAGTGGAAGGTTAGGAAAATAAGGTGACTGAAATAACATAACACAACACTGAGAAGGTTTCTTAAGGGGTAAAAGAAGGAAGCTCAAGTAAGGATATAGAAACTCTGCTTGGGTAATTCTCCTGGCAAAGGGGGAAACATCTTCCTCTGAGTATTGCAGTTTTTCAGTCTTCTCATCTTGAAACCTGCGTTCATCCCATGGTACATAAACCACCTGCACCACTGGACTGCACAGGGGCACTGAGCTTTTTGTGGGGGCTTCTGCTGACTCCCAGGGAAGCTGGAGGAAGGGTTCATCATTGTCCACTGCTGAAACATCTCTCCTCTGGTCCCCATTGAAAGCCCATGGAACTCAGCATCCTCAGACTGAAGACCTGCCTTCTGAACCCTCATCTGGCCTGTTCTTACTGGTTTCCTCTAGTGGAGGCAGGCCTGGATGACCCTTAATGAAACTAAATACTCCCGTGCCTTCCCTCTCTCCAGGAAGGGCAGGACAGAAATACTGACCTGGGGGAAACCAAATGGTTGTGGGAGGCAATACATGGACACTAGGATAGAGTTAATTTTCTAAGCAGCTAGAATAGCGCTGTGTTTTGGTTTCAGTATGGGATCTACTAAGAGAAGAATGTTGATCCATTGGTGCCCATGGAGGACATTGCCCGGTGACACTCTGCTTGGAGGCATGGCAGAGGCATGTCATCAGGGGGGACTGCATGTGGGATGGAGTGGTGCACAGGAGACCTCCTCTTGCACCACCTCCTCCTCCTTCCTGCTGCCTGATCTCCCTGGGACATCAGGGAAATTAGTAAAGAGCTGATAATGTGTACTGCTGTAGTGAGTGGTCTGCAAAACAGAGACATGTGCTGTCCTTGTGTTGCTCCTGTGAACTGGGCTATGATGTGCCATTCTGCCACAGTAAATAAATATAGGAGTACTTAAAATCAACCAGAATAACAACAGAGGAATGCTGTGATGTGGAGAAACATGTCTAACCGTCCTGGTGGGGTTTCTAGCACTGTGGATGGAGAGATTGCCAGAGCAAAGACCCCACTGATTTCTGCCAGCCACCTAGAACCATCCATCAAGTTTGCCCTGTGCTCTTCCCTTCCCTTCCTGTCAAACGTCCACCTCTCTCTCACCCAGCTTTGAAGACCCATCATAGTTTGTCTGTGTTCCACTTCACAGCAGTATAATTGTGTTGTTTGCCTCCAGAGCAGCCATGGTCAGCTCTTCTCTGCCACAGGAAGCTCCAGTTTTGGTCCGTGCCCTGTTTTGTGCCTGGAGCAGAGTAGAAAAACACCCCAACAACCCATAAAATCATTGCCTCCTTAGGGCCTCTCCTCGATGGGTACTGCTGTGCCTTAGTCCTGCTGCTAGGAGGGACTAAGAATGCATGGCACTCTGCATGTATGTATACACACATGTGTGTGTATATATATATATATATATATACATTTCCCCACCTAAATTTCAATAAATACTATGAAATTGGAGATATATGAACCAAAATAAATATATCCTTCCACATCCTTTCTTTTTCTGATTTAATCTCATGTATATACTTTTGTCCTGGTTTCACTAGGATAGAGTTAATTTTCTAAGCAGCTAGAATAGCGCTGTGTTTTGGTTTCAGTATGGGATCTACTAAGAGAAGAATGTTGATAACATACTAATGGTTTTAGTTGTTACTAGAAGATGAAGGACTTTACCAACCTCCTCGTGTTTTGCTAGTCTGCAGGTGCAAAGGACTGAGCAAAAGAGGGGGAAGTGTAGTAATTAGCAAAACCTAGATTGGCATTTGGATATGCCAACTGGAAAGCTGGGGGATTCTCTCGGGGATTGCTCGGGCTCACTCTTCAGGGATTGCAGTTTCAGGTTTTTGGGACTGTCTCTGCTCCAGGATCACCAGCTGGGGACAGGCTGAGCATCAGTTGGCAGGTAGTGAGCAATTGCACTGTGCATCACTCAGTTGAATATTTCACTATTACTGTTATTATAATTGTTATTCTGATTGTTATTTTAATTTGTTTTTATCTCAACCCATGAGTTTTCTCACTTTTACCCTTCTGATTGTCTACCCCATCCCATTTGGAGAGAGTGAGCAAGGGGCTGTTTGGTGTTTGGCTGCCAGCCAAGCTAAAACCACCACAACTTTGGTCACTTATTTTTAATGGCAAGATTTTATACATTTATTATTTCTTTATTTTACGATGTCCACAAGTTGACATGCAATTTGCTTCAATCACCCCAGAAACATCTCTTTGCCAAATTCTCCAGCTGTATGGCTCAGAAGCCTAAAGGGAGGTCTGAAGTTATGAACTTGTACTGTTTTATGGGCAGATATATTTAACAGTGCCTTGCAGACTTGGACAACAAAACTCTCCACAGGATCTCTGGCCAAACACAAAGAAATGATAGATAAGATTTTTTTCTTTAATGTAGAGAAATACATTAATTTCTCCTGAAGTTAATGTTTCAGGACATACCTTTTAGGAGTAATTTATAATAAACATTGTCTTCTGGTCGTAGTAGCCTGTAAAACACCTGGTGGATGTTATGATGTTATTGTAAATCATGTTAACACATTAGGCATAAACTGATGGTGTTAGGGTCTTTGGTGAAAAAGGGAATGCTCTTCTCTACAACTGAAGAGCAAGTTATCACCATGGAATAAGATGAAGGAAACAACCATCTCCTTTTAAGACAACCCCTTTGAAGCAACATGCAAAGCAGAAGCAGATTATGCCATTCAGAGCTCCTCTTTGGTGGTGGTTGTTGTTGTTCTTGTCTCTCTCTCTCTCTCTATATTAAAAGGGAACTGTGGTAGAATTCAAAGCAGTGCAAATACAAACATAAAAAGGTTGACAGGGAATGATTTAAGGAAGGAGATTGACGGAGTTTAACACATCTGCGTCTTCTGAGGCAAAGACGCGAGGCTATGTAATTGCAACCTGAAGCTTCTTAAGCAGTAAGTTAAGATCGATGAAAATGGGTGCACAGGGACTAGTGGCCTGAACTGAAAAGGAATTAAGTATTAGGAAACTTGATTAGCAGTGACTGTATAGGCAATGAAATTATTAGGCAAAAGAGATTGTTGTGGTGTCTTAGAGCTTCCCAGATAAAAGAAAAAAAGAAAAAAAAGAGTGGGATATGAGCCAACATTTTATACAGATAGCTGGACTACTTATAAGGTGAGTTGGTTTCTAGCCTTGGAATTTTTTATGTAAATATGTATATATTTGGTGTATACAAAAACTTACAGAATTTATAATACTAAATAGTTACAATTCCTCTGATAGACATTTTTTAACTTACTACAGGAACTAGAGTAGACAGGGCGAGCAAAAAACCAACTACTAATTAGGGTAAAAATCGTGCTGCGCATCCTCTGCCCATTTTCCTCCATGTGGCTTGTGCTCTTTTTCTGCCAGGGCATCTGATGACCTCCTCTTTGCGTGTTCACCTTAACATACCATTGCACTGATGGCAGCCCTTGCCCTGCTCCCTCATGTGAACTGTGCCCACTTCTTGCTGGTCTTCTCCCTGGGCAGTGGATAGTGGTGGTGAGCCTCCAGGCTCTTCCTCCACTCACTTCAGCCCATACCATGAATCTGTTGGGCTAAAGAAAAATCATGTTCATAACATGGCTGCTTTTAGGGTAAAGAATCAACAGGGAGTGTCTGGAAACTCTGTTTTATGTTTGCTTTTTCCAATATAATAAGGGCGAATGTCATGAGGATGGAGCCAGACTCTTCTCAGTGATGCCCAATGGTAGGACAAGGGGCAGTGGGTGTGAGCTGGAACACAGGAGGTTCTGCTTAAACTTGAGAAAAAACTTCTTTACGGTGAGGGTGACAGAGCACTGGAACAGGCTGCCCAGGGAGGTTGTGGAGTCTCCATCTCTGGAGACATTCAAGACCCACCTCGACGCCTTCCTGAGTCATTTCATTTAGGTTCCTGCTCTGGCAGAGGGATTGGACTAGATGATCTTTTGAGGTCCCTTCCAATCCCTGATATTCTGTGATTCTGTGATAATCATGGGTCAAAAAATAGATATTTCTTCCTAGAATGAAGTTATGTGTCTGGAATCAGTTTAAGATTATTTTAGGCATGAATTGTACCTACATTTCTCAAATCTGCTTTATTATGGAAATATTTAGAGAGACACAGTGGTACCAGTGCTAGGAGCACCAACACAGGGAGTAAAGTGTTAGACAAAGCAAAGAATATTCTTTACTTCTTCTTTAATTACATTCAGGTTTTGCAATTAGATACAAGTGTTTTTAATGGTGACTAGTTGCTGGTGATTTTTCATTGCTTTCTCCTCAATTTAAAATCTGTGTAAATGGCAGGCTAAATAATTTACACATGTTTAATATTGAAGTGGTGAGTTATTCCTTCAAGGCCAGCATTTCCTGGCTGCTTTTTCATGCTTTAATGGATTCCTTTGCACACACCAAGAAGCCTTCATAGAGCACGCAACCAGCAATCTCACTTAGCTTTGGTAGTTTTTAAAACAACAGAGATGGAGATCTTTGCCACAACCTCAGCACACATTTCCTCACTCACCTCTTTCTTTCTCATTCATAAATATGATAACTGGTCACAGCATTTGTATTCGATACTGATTACTAGTCACAATATATAAAACAAGCAGAAAGCAGTGTTGCACTTCCTAATGCTTCCCAAGGGGTTTTACTACAAAGCATAATTACTAATTTCTTTTAGATGTCTTAATGTTTTATTTTGTTGGTTCAGTGTGAAGAGATCTTCTTCTGGACAGTCTTATCAGGAAGTTCTTTCAGCTGCTCACAACCGTTGTGATAGCAAGGAAAATAGGAAGAAGTTCTTCTCACTGTATTTGTGATTGTTATTAGCAAATAGCTTTTAAAACCTGCAACAAGAACTACTGAAAATCTGTGGAACATAATTTGGATCATAAATATGAATCTGATAAAAAGCTATAAAGAACCTAAATTGTATGCTGTTATGTGCACATTGATTTGCAGTACAGAGCCACCGGCTAAGGCAGATGTGTATCAGTATGGAGTCTTGGACACATGAAATTAAATTATATCCCAGGATATTTTAAATGGCCGAAAGGAAAAAGAAAAAAATATCCATATGACAGCTCTTTGAGCTGCCCCAGGCTGGTGTTTATGACTTTTTAGTGTCCAACCTTAGTAAAACAGATAGGTTTATATGACAGACTATTCTGCAGAATGCTTAGGAAACTCTTGCTGTCCACCTTTTAAGTAGGCTTAATTCTGATTTACAGACAACATGTTTTGGTCTTCACCATCTTAATGTAGCAATACTAGTATTTAATTTCTCCTGGGTATAATTTTCATTGACTATAGGAGAGAAGTGAATGCACAAAGGAATTAATGAATCCATTCAACAAAAATGCATTGCACATGAATACTTACAGTGGCTGAAGATTTTTGTGCTATGCCTAATTGGCCATGATTTTTTTTTTACACATTTCCTTGATTCCAGCAGTTTTCATAGTTCTGTGAATCTCTATTTGCTTGAATATTTTTCTTTTTTCTCTATTACTTCTTTTCAAAGTAGTTTTCCCTATTGGCTTTTGGTCATAACTTGACTTCTAGTAACATTCAAATTGTAGTGCTTATTTATGTGCACACACCTCTAATCTGCTAAATATTGGTACACACATATATACGCAACTGTCATGCATGCACACGTAGAAATACAGAAATTATTCTGCAGAAACTTGCATCCTGACGAGAAAAGTTAAGAGAGATTGTCAAAATGTGCTAGTTGTCTGCAGAGGTCTTCTATATTGGTAATTGTTTTGCAGTGGATCTGCATCAGATGGATATACTCAACTGTCCTTCAATATTAATTACCTGTTTGGTTGAGAGCCTTAGCAAATCTTCCTGTTACCTTCCTGCTATACTTCTCTAGATGTGTACGTGCATGTTGGAGAAGCATTGGCTGTGCTTGAAGAGCTCTTGGAGGAAGCACTGACTGGCTTCATTCACATCACAGATAAATTATCTGACATCTACTCAGGGTATTTCCTTGTTTATTCTTGCCATCGATCTTCAATTTAATTATTTCTGTTGAACTGACTCTAGTTACTTCCCAAAGAAATTACTTACATATTAAACTTGTCCCTTCTAGCTATTCGTTGTTTCTTGTGCAGATTCCCAGTCCCTGATGAGATATTGCCGCCTTCTTGTGCAAACACTCCTGTAAATTCACAATCTGCCTTTTCCATATGTGTATTTTCTTAATTGTCTGTGAGTTGCTGGATTAAGGGTTTCCAACTCCAGAGATTTGTGCAGCAGTCTTTCTGCACAGTATTCTCTATAACCCATTTCTGATCAACCCAACTGAGAAAATCAAATGGCAGATTTCTGAGATTTCTCCATAAGCTTTGGACACTCCAGTTTTCTTTCTCCACCAGTTTTGGACATGTCCTTCAGGCTCAGCTTTAAGGGCTGAAACATTAAACCATGAACTCCCTGGCAGGCAGCAGTACCTGCCAGTAAGATCTAATACACGAGCTGTTCCAGAAACCTTTAGAGGCACTCCTGGTCATTTGGTTGATGGCCTGCAGGTGGTCCTATGAGTAGCAAGAACCCCAGTATAACAAGACACAGTATTTTTAGGTGAGCAGTATACCAAGGGAGATCTCTGTAGCACTTTATGCTTGTTATCATTTGGTGGGCAGCCTGAATTGGGACTACCACGTGAGGCAGGAGATTAATTGGTACTGAGCCCTCAGTGCTCAGTGAGCACCCCTCCAGGATCGTTTCTGGCACAATTGCGAAACTGAAAGTGCGGTGGAAAACCAGGATGTGGCTGTGTAATTAAAGATTGTGCCATAATCTGTTTGCACAGGAGGACAGAGTCAATATTTCCTTGGCAACTTTTTCTGCAATAATATTCTCCATTTTGCAAACCTAAAGAGTTTGCTAAATCTGATATTACTTCCAGTTGCTTTCTTCAAATACCTTCCTTTTTCCAAAATCTTCTTTTTGTAGTTAAAAAATGTATAAACATTTTAATGTAGAATGAATCTTTCTTTAATATATCTTGGTCCAAAAATGGGATTTTCAACTAACCACAATATTTTCATGGCTTTTGCAAGATATTGGAATAGGAAAGCAAATAAATGTTTGTCTTCAACAAAATATTTCTAGTGAAAAGCAGATTTATTTATTTATTTATTTCCAGGCAGAACTCAGTGGAGATTCATGTTGAGACTTTGGAAACCTGGCTGTAAATGGGCTGTGCCTTTTTAAGGTAGAAAGAAGCTGAGCTCACAGATAAAAACTAAGTAATGAGAAAAAAATATTGCTCACTATATGCAGTCCATTGTTGCGAAAGACTAATAATGATCTTTCTAAGGAAAGCGGTGCTAGAAAATTAAAATATACTTAATATAGTGGTTTAGCTACACGTCAACCTGTAACAAGATGAAAACAGGAGGGAATTATTTGTCTCCTCTTTGTTAGGAAGTCTTTCTTTCTGTACATGGGAATCAGTCAGTTCTGGGGTGAGTCAATTCTGGGGTGGCTGTAAAGTCAGGTCAGGTGTAGCATCCCATTCTGCCGTAGGTACCAAAGATTAGCCAACCTCCAGGGTCATGTCTGATACTCTCAAAAAACTGGAGAAAGGTGCACTGGCCATATAAAATAGTATTATGTGTTTATATCTTAATCCATCATTTTTGGGGAACTTGGCATTCAAATAAAATGAAGTGGCTGATGAGTATTGGAGTTAAACTATATTGTGCAAAACATCATTTTCCAGTCACTAAAATGCATTTTGTATTTGTGAACCCCATCCCTGAAGTTGTGGCCCAGAAAGCAAGTGTCTGATTGCCTCTTTATATCACATAGCTTGCTTTCTAACATGGGCAATTTTCCATAGCAACCCATCACATTGAAACACGGCTCCTCTGAGTCCCACAACACCATAGATAGCTATGGCAGCAGGGAACCCATATGTAATTACTACAATGATATCCTCTAGCAAATTGCATGAACTGGATGCAAAGAAAGGGCACAAAATATGTGTTGTTCCTGCTGCCACACTTAAAAGGAACTCCAACAACAGACAGATTTTGTGACCTGCTTCTTTAGCTCTGCAGCTCCCTCTCAATCTCTCTTTTTTGAATCTTACAAATTAGACTAGTATTTTAACTATAAGCCTTTGAAATCAAGATTTTATTTCTCACCTTTGAAAATATTAATGTACTTAAATGAGAAAAACACTGAGAGGTACAAGATCTGTCTGTTTCTGTACACACAAAAATACATTAAAGCCTTTGACACAATTAACTACATTTATTGCTGTTGTTGGGTGCTTTTTTCTGTATAACAAAGAAAAGAGCAATCTAATAAGGGAATCAAACAAACAAGATGTCCTTTATGAAGTGGAGCTGATAATGAGTATTTGAAGACTTCTGTTTTCCTCTTTGCATTGATATGAAACAGCAGGGGCTTTCCTTTAACTACGAAGGGTACAGTAAATTAATATTGCCAAAAGGCATTTAGGAAGACACATTCCACTACTAATAAAATATTGATAAAGATATGAAATTTTTGTCAGATTAAATATGCTTCATATTTGGTACTCTAGAAGAAAAACAGACCACAGTATTTAATTCAGCCACCGTCTATTAATGAAAAATCTCATTTCAGGAGATGAAACCAGTTTGGAGTAGAGACAATTTTTAAAAGATGCATATCTTTCTTCAGTTTTTATGCAAACTACATGCCTCCTTCTTCAGATGTGTGACTGTATATCAGCACACAAATTATAGATTTAAGAATAAAGATAGCTGTGCATAAAATCCCCAGCACTTCAGTAGAAACAACTCAAAGCTTCAAAGACAAAAGAGTTCTTCACCATTTTATGTCAGTTTCCCTGTGCAAAGTGTGGCCTCAGTCCTTAGCCACTGTCTGCTCTCCAACCCTGCCATGGATACATATTGAATAGCTATAGTCAGCTCCAAACACAAATGCAGGAGAATGTTTTACAACTGATCTTCTCATTATTTGCTGGAAGGACCTTTTTCACTGACTCCTTTGCAGAGACTGAGCAACCTTTCCAGAAATCACATGAGAAGGTCTTGGGTCAGATGCTCAGAGGAAGAGGAACATGCAAATAGGAACCACAAGAAAACATTTGGTTTGGGTGAAGCACCACCCTCTCATAGCGATTTCATCTTGGAGGCCAGTTCACTCTCCAGAATGGCACTGAGATTCCTTGACCGTAGAACTGTTGTCCTTTCTCATCCTTTAATCCCCTGCCGTGTTAACTGCCAACCTCCCAATAGCATTGGTCAGCCCTCTCATCCTGCTGAGTACCAGTAGAAACACGTTTTCTGGCATCTGCAGGAAAACCTTGGGGGTCTGCACAGAACAATATGCTGCACAGAGCTGTTTCTTGCTGCCCAGCCTGGATTTATTCCCAGAGCATAATCCAGCCTGTGGGCTGGGGAGGCAGCACTGCTGAGATAAAGGAAAACACTGAACCCTTTTAGCTTAAAATAAACAAAGAAACCTAATAAAGTGTTGGGAAAAAATATTCCAAGTTATTAAAGCTTATTTATGATGGAGCAACTTATTCTTGATACCATCTCTAAGCAATTGGAAGAAAAGAAGGTTATCAAGAGTAGTAGATGTGGATTCACTAAGGGGAAATCATGCTTGACCAATCTGGTAGCCTTCTATGATGTCATCACCAGCTAGGTAGATGAGGTAAGAGCAGTGGATGTTGTCTAACTTGATTTCA
>NW_010311575.1:0-35769 GCF_000700745.2 Antrostomus carolinensis
ACTTTCTTCTTCTCTTCCACTTTTTTCTTTTTCTTTTTCTTTTACTTTTTCCTCTCCTCTTCTTCTCTAATTGTTCCTTTGCTTAAAGCCAAACAGAATTACAGATGCTGCTTTGGCATTGTGGTTTATGGTATTCTTCAGAGATGTTTTCTTCTGCACAGTATGTTCTATATCTTCCTTTTGGATCATCCTCTCCACAAAAGAGAAAAATATTCCTTCCCTGCTAAGAACAGAGAAGCATGGAAAAATTGCAAAGCGTAAGGAACGTACAATGCTTCTTCCCTTTCTCAACATCCATATAATTGCTGTTAAGCCAGACTGAAAAGCCTCAGGCCTAGCGATCACTAGAGTCAACTTACATTTCGCAAGACAAAAACTGAACTCAGTACTTAAAAAAAAAATATTGGTGACCAATTCTGTGTCAGAGACTGTAAAAGCATTATGTTTTGCTGGGGAAAAGTAGAAGCATTCAGATTCGTTGCCATATTAGATATAAAATTAGCTTTATTTACATTTATTTCTTTCCTTCTACTTTGCGGAGAGCAAACTTAGCTATGAAAACTCTCAATATGTTTGTTTTTCAATAAGAATAAATAGCACAAATAAAGAAAACATTGGGGGGGGGGAATAGATGTGATGTACAGTGATGATGATGCTTTTTTTTGAGTTTTAATTTCAGGGTGGGAGCACTGGAGCTGTGTTGGATGGGAAACGTATTCATGCCATGAAAGGCTGCATTTGAATGCAGCTTTTTTGTTTACATTTTCAGCAAAACCAAGATGACACAGCTGGGCACGTTCAAAGTGAAACAAAAATAGGAATTAATAAATAAATAGGAGTAAAGAATAGTAAATAAAAATGAAATCAAGCGAGCGGCATGCTGAGCCTTGCGGAAGGCGGCCTCTGCCTGCCTGAGCAGCGTCGATCTGGGAAGGTGGCGTGAGCTGATGACTGGAGAAGGAGCGAGGGTGGTTGAGTGATGTGGGGAAGGCAAGGGAAGAGGCTGGTGGGGCAGGAGCGGAGCTTTGTGCTACTGAGATATGAGTATGTTCTTGCATGTTTTGGTTCGTACTGTTTAGTTGAGAAGGGGAAGTTTTTGCTGTCCATGCCAAATGCCATGTGGAAACCTCCTGCCTGCAAACAGAGGGAAGAGGAGTGGGTGGGAAAAGCAGGGAGGCTGCCGGGGGGCTGGGAGCCATAAGAGAAGAGGCTGGGAGACCTGGAAGTGGCAGACAGACAGAGATAGATAGCAATTAGGATCTAGAAGCAGGCTGGGAGATAAGGAGTCACTGAAGATTTACTGTATGTGTATGGACAGAAAGAGCGAGCAAGTACACTGGGAGCAGAGAGGGAGGTGTGTATGCACAGTAAATCTCTGGTGATGCCCTATCTCTGGCTGCTTCTGCATCCTAATTGCTATCTCCTTGGCTGCTGTTTTCTGGTCTTCAGCCCCTTTCTCTCCATTTCCCTTCCTACCTCCAACATGCCATTTATGAGCCAGGATTAGGCCCCCTGTACGCTTACAGCTGGGCAAGGTGCTGCTCTCCTGGTGTGGGCTGGAGCGGTTTTCCGAAGTCTGCTGTGATTTGTGCTCTGTTTTCTGAGGTCTCCAGTGAACTCTGGGAAGCAGTGGAGCTGTACATGCTGTGTGCTTGCTCCTTGTGCTAGGGCTTTGGGACACAGGTAGGTCACCTGCACAGCTCAGCTGCCCTGGGGTGTTTTCCCAACCAACTTTGAGACCCCTTGGCACCAGCTAACCAGGAATCAAACAATTACGTTTGTAATGGGGAAATTCAAGAGGTGTTTCTGATCATCATCACCCCAGGGATGAAGGCAGCCCTGAGCTCTAGCTCATGCTCTCCATGACAACAATGATCTTTGGGGTCTTGAGAGTTTGGTCGCAGCCACCACTCTTAAATTGACTTTTGAGGATCCTATTTTTCACCCAGGAGCAACCTGGATCTGAGTCTTTGTGAAGGTCTTTCCTCTCCTTGTCAACATTGGTATCCTTGTAGTTCCAAGTGTGGTTTTTCTTGGGTCAAATTCTATTTGCTTTAGCAACATGAGTAGCCCCAAGGACCCTCTCAAGAGGAGGATTTACCGCTTTAGGTCAAAAGGATGGTGATATCTGCAGAATTGCACTGAACTTTGTGTGGCTTTAACTACTACAGGTTTTTTTTTTCATGCCAGATAGGAATAAATGCCTCTTTGAAGTGGAGTATCTTATTCTTTCATGCATCTAAGAGATCATCTCCTGATTTGTTCAAGCCCATATTAGTATACCAGTAATGCTTAATTAGAATAGTTTTATATCAAGTAAATATTTTCTTAAATGCATAATTGATTGTGTAGGGAAAAAGGAAGGAAGAACTGCAGGAATGGAAATCATACATCATTTCATTATTAATGGCAATGTCTAAATAAAATGCAGACCTTGTCATATTTAATGGATGGCTGAGTCCATTCTGCTTTAAAATGCAAACTGTTTTTTTTAAAGGTGCCTGCATAATTTCAGCTAGTTTAGGTGGAATTTAATACTTTCATAACTGTGTTTGAGGGGTTTTAAGTTTGTAGGAACTAAACTAGGTTGCCTCAGAGCAAACCAGTAAGAAAATAGTCTTGACATACTGTTGACAGTAAATATTCTAAGTAAAGAGACTTTTTCACATAATGAATTAATTTAGGGATTTTCTTACAAACTACATGACACCTAATGAAGGTTTTATTCTTTTATTGTATATAAAATTGAAGCTGGTGCAGGGCTGCAGGTTTACACTCGCTGTAGCTGTGGCCCATAGTATTACCAAAGGGAAAATTCTGTTTCTTGGCCTTTTGTTAGCTGTGAAGGTTGATGAGTGATGCTGGGGTCTAAACATGATACATGTAGCACAAATCAGCCTACCCTGGCCATGAAGAGCCTGGGATCAGACAAAAGATGGAAGGAAGATGAGGTATATGAGCAGTCTCATAACATCAATGGATTTAAGCATTAGAGGGAGGCAGGGGTTGGCTTATAAAATGAAAAGCAGATCTGTTATCTGCACAGTCCCTCAGCTTCTGGCTTCAGTGGAAATGAGGGTGCTTAGGGCTGTTTTATGTTTGCCTCCATTTGTAGAAACCTTGAGGGCTTTCCTCTGCACAGCAGTCTGTATTGCAGGGCAAAGCTTGTTCACTGGAGAAATGGTCTCCAACAGACTGAGGTGGGATAGGTGCATGACTCTGTCTCTTGGATGCAGTCCCAGTGAGCTCCCATGGAGAAAGGTTTCCTGAAACGGTTGCATGCTGAAGGCACAACGTATTTTCTTGCCTCTCTTGTGTCTTGTCTTATGGACTGGAACCATCAGGGTGGCATTGGAAGCTCATTTCAGCAGAGCTTCCAGACTTTGTCTCAATGCCTTGCTAAGCTGGAGAAATTTGTCATGTTGTCCACTGTGTAAATGCCACTAACAACCACATGTTCCCATGACACATACAGGTGCCAGACCTGGCACAGGCTAATTTTCTTCTGGCAGGATCACTTGGTCTGTATGACAGCAGTGCCAGGAGAGGAATGGATCAGTGTCTGAGTAACGCGAGTGATGCAAACTGCCCTTGCTTGGGACTGCTGCCTGTGGTTCAGGTGACTCCCAGCACCCATGGCTCCTGACAGTGATGGTAGGAAGGCTGGAAGAGGAGAGCAGGGTCACTGCAGGTGAAACACCATGGTGGGCAGGAGAATGACTGAACTTGGAGCATCTTGGCAGCCCTGGGCACATGCTACAGCTGGTGTTTGCAAAACGATGTCAGGGATTTTGTTCCTCAGTGTTTGGCAGAGGTGTTGTGTCTTCCTTGCCCAGCACAGACCGCAGAGACCTTTAGATCTGAGCTGTGGAGAACTCCTGCTCTTCTCATCTCTAAATCTTTAAAATATTGCAAATAGTTCATTTGTTTTAAAGCTTTAAACTCAAACCTTTGATGTTGCTTTTAGGAAGTTAAATAATAAAGCACAGTGTTCTCCAAACGAGGGCTTTTGTCAGAAAACCTTGCTTTACAATGAAAAGAAGGAAAACATAAATAAATGATACTCAAATATTTATAAAGGCGTTCAGCAGATCAAAATGTTTCATTCTGCCTTTATATTGTTACTTCGTGTCTCCCCGTCTGAGGCTATTTTTTGTTTAAACCATGCAATGCAGAATGTATTTTGCTTCTTATGTCATTAATTCTCAGTGTTTTACTGAGTCCTTTCTCACAGGGACATCAATAGGGCATTCAAGGGATACGTATGTAAATGTACGAACGTTATTCTTTGGCTGTCAGCTTTGTGCCTCACTGCTATGGATGGTGGGGCTGAGCTCAAAACAGGAGATACCAGGCTGCTCTGATGATAATATTAATTGTCCACAGGCTGATTGAGCCCTGGCTTTGTGTATTTCTGTTTGGGTATTGCACGTGTGAGAGGTGCTGCTGCCCCTGACATGTGTTACATCCCACTGCCTCCTCCTGCCTGGGGAATACGGGATTCCCTGCTTCCGTCAGTGGCAAATCCCCGTCTCCATCTCCTTTCAACCCAACAGCAGGATCACAGCCTGATCCCATTGCTGTGGGCAGGGAGATCAGTGGCCTCCAGTCTGCTTTTCCCCCCAAAATCCCTCTGGACAGATGGAGCACTGTGATAGGGAAAACTGCTCAGGACCCAAGGAAGGTGTCTCTCTAGAGACAGAAATTCCAGGAGCTCTTTAGGAGTAATTTTTTTTTTTTTTATTCCCCCTAAATAAATAGTTGGCATCACTTCTGCCAGCATCTGAGCTTTTTCAGGTCCTTGTCTCTCCACATTGCCCGTGTACTGTGTTGCTATCAGTAAGGTCTGGTTATAGTGTCATTACCCAGAGGAAAATCCTTTCATTATGTCAAGAGGATCTTGGCCAGGTCCTTGAAACTCTTACGATATTAATGTGTGCTGCTAAACAGGAGAGGGAAATATTTTGGCACTCTGAGCCTGCACCGGGGTTTCTACGTGCAAGGTGTGCTATGGAAAAACACAGCAAAGTATCAAATGCAATGCATTTCAACAGAAAAACAAGAGTCATTGTTCACATTTATAATTTGCCTGGCTGGGGGCAGGGACTCAGAAAAGCGTCCTGTGGTTCTCTCTGGGGACTTTGAAGAGGTTTTCAGATGTGGTTCTGAATCCATAGCATTCATTGCTTCCTGTGACATATGTGACCTCTCTCAAAACTTTTTTCTTCTTTAAATATAAATAAGGTTTATTTATTTATTTAAGTATTAGTCAAGTTCTGTATTGTAGGTTAGTAAAAAAATCCCACAATCAGTACTTGCTATTGAGCAACTTTAATTCCGCTAAGACCTAAGCCTGAGTGAGTTGTAGCTTTTGTTCCTGGAAACTCAAGGATTCCTGGGATTCTCACTGGACAATGAGATTATCTATTTTTTTGTGGCGTTGAATTTAACATATTAATTTTCTGCTGCTTGTTGTTTAATCAGCCACAGTTCAAATGCAAAAATATAAGAAATCCTGTTGTTAAGAGGGAATTTGAAATGGATTAGAGAACTCTTGACAAACTATGAAACACATTAAAGCATAAAGTTTTGTTACGTTTGTACTTTGGTATTTTGATTTTCTTTGTGGATGATGTGAAAAGAGAAAATGTAAATTGACTCAACACACTGGCAATTGGAGTCAGCCGTTCTGAACCTCTTATTGATCGTTGGCAGAAAATATTGTCCTGAATTTCCAGAGCAACTCATCATCGGGATGCTTGAGGTTTTTGGGTGTCAGCTTTGAGTTTTGTAGGGCCAAAGCCACAGAACCCCCCAAGAGCACAGATTTGAGGGCTGAAGCAGCCACAGGCATCTCTGAGAAGCCCCAATGGTACAGTACACAACTCCTCATGCTGGAGGAACCCCACCTGGACTATTATGGGGTGGTATCTGCTCCTCACCATTGTTGCAGTCAATTAAATGAGGTGTTTGTTTCTCTCCCCCCTGGCTGTGCTCTCGCCCAGCGGTGCCGCTGGTGCTTTATCCCTGTGGTGCTGTGATCTGAGGGTCGTGCAGAGCGTCCTCGGCAGCGTGTGTGATGAGGGATGCGGTTGGAGGGACCTCGACAGGAAGGTGTTCCTAGCAGTAATCATGTTGTAATGATGCAAGTAAACCTGTTTCCTGACTTCTTCTTTCCGATGGGGCTGTAAGACTGCGGGGCCACTCCGCAGCGCTTTCCATGTGCTTCCCGGCATGAGCTCGTGATGAGATTTCCCTCTGTGCTGCTTTCCGCCCCAGAGTATTCATGGAAAGGGTTGCCCGAGAACTTTCCTTTTGTGAAAAGCTGTGTAAAAAGGATGCCTTGTGCCATTATGTGACTGCCATGGGTGCTGTCGTGGAACTTGCAGTGTCCCTGGGTAGAGAAGTTGGGCAGGGGAAAGCTTGGCTGGGCACAGTTACCTCTTCCCTACCAGCAGCCCCTGGGGTAGAGGCCAGCCAGGGGACGATGGAGGGGATAGGAAGGAGAAAAGGGCTCACACCATGGAATGACAGCAAAGCAGCTCATCCTGCTCATTGCTCCGAAGGGGGTGACACTGTGCTGTGCCCATGGAACGTGCCCAATCTAGTGTTCCCAGGAGGGCTGT
The DNA here is from genome assembly GCF_000700745.2 of Antrostomus carolinensis. NCBI lineage: Eukaryota > Metazoa > Chordata > Aves > Caprimulgiformes > Caprimulgidae > Antrostomus > Antrostomus carolinensis. Next base: position 6,627 of record NW_010311575.1, read on the forward strand.
GTCACTGGGTGGTCTCTGACCTGTGGCCTTGCCTATGAAGGTGAGGAGTTAGGGTTGCTGACGTTTATTGCAAGAAACATATTTGTTTTATGGTTACTTCATCCTTAGTGTCAAGCTGCTGCTTTTAGTTGTGGCTCATCAGACCGCTGGTCCTGTGAGGGCATCTGCCTGCCTGGCACCCCATGGGCTGCCCTGCAGATCTGCAAGGCAAGGGGCATCTCTGTGTGTCCGTCTGTCCATCCATGCAGCACTGTGGGGCTGTGCAGTGGGGTGGTTTAGCCTGTTGGGCTTTGCAGTCACCAGTCACATAAGGCCCCAGAGCTCCTGGGTTGCAGCGAGCTCCATGTGAGCCCTGTGGGGACCTGCCTCACATGGAGATGGTGGGTGGGTGAACGTCTGTCTGTCCTGGGAGGTCAGTCCATCCTGGGAGCATCCCTCCACCTCCCAAGTGCCCTTGGGCAGCGTTGTGTCTGTGTGTCCTCTCACATTACAGAACCCTCTCTGTGGCTTCTTTGACCTATTATAATACAAATAAATAATCATAACAAAAGCCCATGTGCCTCCTTGGGAAAATAACAGTTTTCACATGCAGATACTCAGGAAGTTAAAATTGGCAGCTCTGACTAATCCTGCTGATTTGTCCACACATTTATTCTGATATGATGCTTAAATGGAATCAGCTTTCTGCTCTGGCGCTCGCAAAACACAGCTTTCCTACCCCCAGTCTCAGCATAAGAGGAGAGGAGATGGGAAATAAGGTCTGTTTCTAAATGAGTGGGAGAAAAATCAGGTATGTGACTCTTCTAATTCAGACAAGACTGTCTCTTATTGTTTGGCAGTTCGACTATAGCTTCAGTACATGGGAAAAATTTCTCTTCCAATTACACAGCAGTTTTGTGGTGGCTGAGTGCTATAAATGGGAATGCTTTGCAGCCAAAGATATCTCATTCATAAATCCCACTGTTCCACTCTATAATTTTTCTCTTTTGGATAGATCAGTATTCTGTGGTCATATCAACCACAATCATGCAAGCAAAAATGAGTAGTTAAATATTGTGACAGTCCTATAAGTCTTCTTAAGGCGCTGTGCATAACACAGTTATTCAAAAGTGTCACTTGGTGCATGGAAAGGAATTGACTCTTTACTAATATTTCCAGTAAAAGCTCTTGATTAAAAAAAATAAAATACTGAAGAGATTCGGTCTGGTTGGACAATTTATAGCTTCTACTCTAAGTGCCAATATTTTGACACATGTGTATATAGGCACACATGTATATAGACACACACAGATCTATTTGTGCTATAAAAATGCAGGAATGGTATGTATGCACTCATATGTTATCCTTATATGCTCACTTACCTTCTACAGTGTATGTTTATGAATTTAACATGACTCTCCCTCTCTATTTGCTGTCCCTGGGAACACCTCTAGCCAGCAAGCTAAAAAATGAAATACACATCTAAAGGAACGTTCCCATAAAAGAAATAACTCCCTGATACCAGTGCTCTGCACTCCTGTACCATTAGCATTCAATGCGGCAGCTACTTTACACGAACCCCATAGGAGAGACCCAGGGCTCTCAGCACTCCCTCAGACCCCGTGGCACCCTCTCAGTTGGTGTAAATTGGGCAGTTCAGTGAAAATTGTGGAGCTGAGCTGATTTGCACAGGCTCAGAGGCTGGGACCGGCACTGAACCTTGTGGGGACTGAACGAAACCTCTTCCCCACAAGTGCACACATGCGCGTGCGTGTCTTCGAATGGCTCCCTGCACGCGGGAAGGACGGTGTACATGTGTGCAGTTGCATATCTGTGTGTGTTTCTGTAGATGTCTATTTTTTTGAAGCTGCCTGCTGATCAAAAATGCACAGAATGGTACTTTTGTTTGCAAAACACCCATAATGGATTTTTTCCCCCCACTGATATCTTCTTCTTCTTCCCTCCTTTTTTTTTTTTTTTAAACCTAAGCGGAGCTGTCTGTCTGGAAGTATAGATTCACACTGAGAGGTCTAGTTATCCCGTAATAAGCACGTGTAACTCCCATTAGTGTCAATGAGAACTTCACATGCATATCAAAGGGGAGAATAGATTCATATGCTGTGAGCAGGATCTGAAATTCAGATTTATAGTTCATGTTGCATTTAATGGATAAATTCTTTGGCAGAGAGTTAAAAACTCTGAGGTGTTTATAACATTCCAGGTTCTCTTCCTTTTTAGTTAAAAGCAATAGCAGAACAAAAAAATGTAACTGCCATTCTGTTGTATTAAAAATGTACATATTTACAGCGAGTACTTTTTTTTCCCCTGCTCTTCTGATTTTTCTGTAATGGCTTTCCTGTTTTTAAAAACTCACAGATAGTGACCTCCAGGGTCTCTGAGGGCTGGACGCACTTGTGTGGCCAGGGACCAAACTAAAATGAAAGATTAAAGCAATTCTGAAAGATTTCCTGATAGGCCTCTGCCAGCGCTATTTCAGAAAAAAAGTCCCTTGTCATCTGGCCCTCAGCCATTTCCCCGGCCACCTCTGTGGGTGTAGAGCAGATAGTCATTTCAGAGCTGCACTCAGAGTTTTTATGGAACTCTTTATTAAATATTTAAGCTTTTCCTTTTTTTTTTTTTTTTTTCCCCTCCCCTGCCTCTAATTCAGCCATGCTGCAAGGAGAGTAGGATTTCCTAAAGGTATTCAGCTGCTCTAGTGCCTGATAATGTGCTTTTTTGGGAAGATGAGCCTTGATAGTGCAGCCAGGTTCTATTGATGGTTTAGGGGGGCTGGCTGCTCTGCCTGCCCTCCCTTGTGTGTGGGAGGGTGACATGGGGACTGGCAGGGTCACACAGGGATTTTGGCTGGAAGGGGGACACAAGCTTGGAGCAGGATCGCAGCCTGTAAGATGTGTCGTAACACAGCGATGTGGGATCCTCAGCTGCCTCAGAACCTTCCCACAGCTCCCACTGCTTCATCAACGCCGTGTCTCATCACTCCATTGGCCGCCTTTAGGCTGGGTTTCCCTCTTCTGGCATTTCCCTACGTAACCCACTGTGTTTCTCCCTTTTTGCTCACTCTGAAGAAACCACAGCCCTGGAGACACGAGATTTTCAACAGTTTTTGTGTTTGTGGGCAGTGGCACCCAAGTTTTGGGCACCGTCACCAAGGCAGCTCATCCCAGCAGCGTGGTAGGCAGCGATCCTACAGTGGGGCAAGGGATCCCAAACTCCGGCTATGTCCCCCCCCCACCAAAGCCTGTGCCAGGGCAGCCATGCTTCCTGCTTTGCTCAGGTAGCACCCCGTGAAGGCAGAGGATTTTAGGGGTTTTTGGGAAAACAGCTGGATAAACAATCATTTTCATGATGTTTAACTGAACCAGTTGCAAAGAGATTGCCGCTGAGAAGTGGCAGGCTGGTTACTGTTGTCTGTCAGCTGGGCAGGCAAAGGATTAATCTTTAAATAAATTATGTTTCAGACCCTTTTCCTCTCAGAAGTAGTGCTCTTCTGCATTCCAGCATTACCTAGGGTTAGATATTAAGAAACTCAAAGAGAACAAAACCTTTGGAAAAGGGTTCTAAGGATGAATTTTGGGGCAGGTCTAAGAGGTGAGCAGAGACCCAGGGCAGCCCAGCCCCAGCCTGTACCCCGGTTTCCACCTGGGGCCAAGAAGAGTCTCACCCACCTACTAGGGGTGAGGAATACTCCCAGCCTGCAGCCTACAATGTGCTAATAAAGCCTGACTCTGTGTAGGAAACATACATTTTCTCCGCTATTTTAATTAGATTTTAAGTGGAATCAGTGGCATAAAGTTGTTAAAAAAAATGGCATAACAGAGACTACAGCTGATCTTTAAAAACTCTTTTTCGGAGGGAAATGGTGATTATAAATAAGAAGGCAGTTTTATAGCTCAATTACTTTAGTAACTTGATTTAACAGCTTGTTTTTTAAATCTACACCAAACCTAAGATAAAGGATTGATAATGTAATATGTAGAATACATTCAGCATAAAAACTGGAAATCCTACATCATACCATTGGAAGAGAAACATAAATGCATGCCGAAGTCTACAGTGGTTTTATTTTAACTAGTATAATATAACAACATGCCATGCTGTGAGAAATAAATAACTTTTGAAAATGCATTTTCCAGGAATGAAAGTAATATTGAAAAATGACTGAAGTAATCACTTTTGTATGGATTCTGAGAGCAAGAGACGAAAAGAATAATTCAGAACTCAATGCAGTGTTATACGAAAGCGTATAAAGGTGTTATAAAATACACTGCTCAAGCCTGTGCTGTGTATCTGCTTACGGTCAGATGTGGTGAACTTTGAGTGGTCCTTTTTTCTGTGAATAGTCTTATTAAAAGTGATGTATCCTGCTATGCATGCAGGCTTTATTCAGCCTTTGGGCTGGATTTCCCTCTTCTGGCATATTCATACAGAATAAGACCTGTAGACAGAGCACATGAGCTTCTGGACTCTTACTAAGTGCCATTTTTGCTTTGATTATCATTGTTTGGAGTGGAACAGACCAGCTACAGTGGAAATCTAGTCTGGTTCCTGTTTGCCTCAATGGGAACAGCATCAGGTCTTCACTTTTTCTTTTGTGATTGACTTTCTCCCTGAGAAATCTCTTATTTTATTTGCATACAACTTGCTATTATATTTTTTTAGCTCACAGTTCATAATACAGATGAGATGCAATACTTGCAGGTCTTGGAGTACTGGAACACTAATGGAGCCTGCTTTAGGAATTTTAGGATCTGGATCTACTCTCAACTGTGGCAATGAAAATTTGGAATAAATTCCCTAGAATCAGGGGAATTGTTTACACATGCTATCGAGAGTATTCAAATAGCTACAACTCCTGCTTATTCCTATGGATAGTGTTGAAAAAGTAAACAGACTTGTCCTTTGGGTAGGACACCTCAGGTAGAACCTTCCATGGAGCTGCAGTGCTCATCACTCCAGTTAAAGACACAGAGAGTCATGGTTTTATTCCTGTGCCTCAGGTGGCAGTTTTTTGGAAAAGGTGATGTTGCATTATTTTCAAAGTCTGTTGGTGACGTATATGAAGGGGACATGAGGCAGCTGGGGTATTAAGCAAATGCTTGTTGGGCAAGGAAGATGCTTTTCTTTGCAGGGCTTATATTTCCACTTGGAAGTTGGGGCAGGAGGTAACAGAGAGCTGACACCTTGGTGGCCATAGCTGGGTAAAGACTCCTGGTCCACGTCACCACCAAAAGTGTCCACGCTGAACCCTTGCATGGTGCAAAGGAAAAGTCTGCGAGTCTTAGACATAAAATTCTCTTCTGCTTCATTGACTTGAATATTTGCAAACCCCCACTGGGATCAGACAGGGCTGCGGTGGGCTAAGGATGCAGGAGAAGTGCCTATAGAGTTAAATGTCCAGAAAAGGGGCTTTATGTGGCTTTATGTTAGTTTTAATTTCCTGGTGGAAAATGCTGTTAATCTCTAGTGTTCTCCCTTACACTGTGTAAAACAGGATATTATACCTATAGCAATATTAACTCACTTTTATTGAAGAGCTTTTATTTTTGGTGCAAAACAGTGACTTGAGCATTGTATAAAGTCGGGAGCCATGCGCTGCATGAATAGGCGTGATTCAGTGTCTGGGGTACACTTAGGACATTCTTTGCATCCTGTTAATTATGTTAGTTTTGGGATGAACTTGAAAATCCTATGCTGTGACAAAAATTTTTGAAGCTAGAACAAAGGAGTCTGTTAGGTTTGCCTTACTCAGACCTACAGAGGAGCATTTAAATGAGAGAAGCCTGTTGTTTTTCTCCTACCACATTACTGTAGGTGTAAAACAGTGTGCAGGCAAGAGGGGGTTAATTCAATAAAATAAATATAAAATACTCTCCAGGCTGTTGGACAGAGCTGGAAGGGGTCAGAGGTTGCTGAGCTGCTTCACTAGCACACTAATCGATTTGCTGTCAAGGTAGTGGTGCTGGGGTTTCAAGTAAGAGAAGAATTGAGTGCCGCTCGGGCCCAATTTCCATAATTGCTCACTGCCTTTAGTGTACAACCTTTTATGAAACACAAAAAATATATCACTGAATTGTATTGATTAGCCATTGGTCTGAATAATTCACTTAGTATTTATTACCTGACCCTCAGAGGTTAAATAAATCCACTATCTAACTTTGGCTTGTGAGAAATATTACTTATTCATTGAAATGTGGACTGATTATTACACAATAGGAGTGTATCTTTGTTGTTCTTTTTATCTCCTTCTGGAAAACTTAGTCCCTGCTGCATCTTAATGGCAGTAAGTTAAAAGAAATATTTATGGATAGTGAAGAGCGTTTTCCAAAATAAACACTAACGCATCCGTACTAGCTTGGCTTTCTTTTGTGAAGCTTTTTTTTTTTTCCCTCACCCAATAGTCCGGGTCTCATTTCAGGGTCAAAATTCAAAATCCTCCAAAGTGAACTTTTATGCACGATGGTAAAATATATTCATACGCAAAGTTTTCACTGCAAGCATCAAGTCTGCGTAACAGCTTTATTGCTTGTGATAGGTTCTAAGTCCATTTTTATAGCACTATTTTTGGATAGCTCCTGAACACCATAAATCTTCCTATCATATTAAACACCCTCTGATAATTAAATTCTCAAAGAAAACAGAAACCTTTCCTAACATGAAAAGATAAAATTTAAACCAGTCAACCATGGACAGCTCACTGTCATTACAATAAAAATGATTTCACATCACCTTAAAATGTTTTGGACATAATCTGCAGGGCATTTTATGGCTTTGTCAAACATTAAGGCAATAATCAATTATTTATCAGAGGATGGTATTTACATATCGCTTTTAGCATAGCTAAACAGTCCTTCTATTGTTGATGAGCTGATATACCTCAAACACAATAGCATAGCTCTTAAATTTAATTATATACTCATTTGCCATAAGATCTAGTCATCTAGATAAAATTGTTCGGTAGCTTGAAGTATTCCCTCCAAAAAAGATTTCCTAACTTTGTGTAAAGTCTTTCCTCAGTTTCCGGCCTGCATCCTCCAGCATCTCAAAGTATTGTTTTTGAAGTTTGATGGAATTTGTGTTAGGTCAAGAGGAGGAAACTATGTGAAGCTTTTTTTTTTTATGCCTTTTTTTTTTTTTTTTAAATGAAATGTAAAGGAAAAACCTAATGTGGTCTCGGTGCTACCTTGTGTTTGTTGATAGCTGTGTGTGTCTGTATCCAGGATCTGGGCTTATAGTTAGCAGGAGCTCGAAACCCGTGTTCTTGGTGTTATAATACTAAACCTCTTTTCCTGTATCGCATAATGGAAGGAAAAGTCTGTCAGAAAATAATGGGGATATAATATGTACAAGATCCTCTAACATTTATCCAGGTGGCCAACTTCCTGAGTCCTGAGCATGGAGTGAGAGCGATAGTATTTAACAGTGTTTCAGACCCTTCCACTCGGAGTCCTCTCAGCACGTCCCAGACTGTGCCATGGGGTGTGAGGGGTACCTGGGCACAGATCCCGACCTGGAGCAAAGCATGGCCACAGGGGAGAGATAATTTTGCATCCAAGCATCCCTTTGCATTACAGACCTTCAATTTATAATGTGCCTGCTAAAGTGGCTGCGTGCAATGAACTGCTGGGAAGTCAATTTATCTACCTCGTGGGCAGGAGCAGCCATCAGCTGCACCTCGGGCTTGGGGAGTGGAGAATGGGGTGCTTCATCTTCAGAGGGGTGGGTGTCCACGAGGGCTCATCAGCAACAACGGAGTCCTGTTGGGTTGTTTGATCCAGCAAGGGTTATTCCCTGTGCTAAGCCCAGCCGGTAGCTCTTGGCAGGAGCTGAGCCCACGGCGAAGCTTGGAGGGGGATTTAGCAGCTGGTAGAGCTGATGGGGCTTTCAAAGAGGCTGCTAGAGGAGGGAGCACCCGGCAGACATTCATCCCTGTCTTTAGGCACCTAAATACCTGCACAAATTTGGCCTTTGGCTGAACTTCAGGGACACAAATTCTGCCTGAGGTGTTTAAAGCCAACTGCTTTGCACCCAGTTTGTATTAAAGGGGTTTATTCCTCTAAGAGATGTCCTAATGTGTTTTTCCGCTGTTAATAGGGGTAATTTTGATGTTGCCCTCCCATTTCAGTGAGAGAAGGATTAAGAAATCCATCTTTCCATCTCTAATAGGAAAAGACAAATTCACTTCTTCCTGCGCTATCATCCCTTTGTTCAGGTAAAAACTTCCTAGCTGGGATGCACAAATCAGTAGGGAAACAATTCAAAAAAGTTCATGATGGCATCTCAGGATAACTCTACTGTGGGTGTTGAAAGACATATGTTAGCTGAATGGTCTCATTTGGAAAGCTAATTATACAAATAACATTTTAAAGTGAGCTAATGTCATAATAAAGTCCATAATAACAGGCAAACAATCTATTTGTAAGAGGATCCTAAAACAGCAGCTCTGTCCTCTGAAGGAAGGAGGTTTATATCTCAACTGAAGCCCCCTGTTTTGTTCACTCCGGGAACTCTCCTACCCTCATGCTCATCATCAGCTCCAAAGTGGTGATGTCCTGGGCCTGGCTCAGGGGTCTGTGGTCTGTAGAGTCACCCACAATCATCTAAGGTGGGCATAAAATTCTACCAAGAAGTATAATATTGTGCCAGTTTATCTTAAAATTGGGGCTTCTTTTTAGGTTTTTTTTTTTCCTGCCTTCTCTGGAGGGAAAAAAAAAAAAAAAAGAAAAGCAAAAATAGAAAAGAAAAGCCTCCTGGCAGTCGAGGGTGAGAGAGGCTGGTCCCTGCTCCCAGTGACATTTTAGGAAGGGGCACAGGGAATCTGACTTTCTTCCAGTGCTGCTCCACTCCTAGCAAAAACAAACAAACATATTAAAAAAAATGTCCCAAACTGGCTTCTCGCCTCACTGCAACCACTCCTGGGGAGGGAACATCTCTTCACAGCTGAGTAGCATGGAGCAGGGGGTAGGAGGGCTGAGAGGAGCACTCCTACCTTCCCACAGAGTGCTCCCACCCTGCCAACGCCACCCCGAAATACGAGATCCTTCCCATTTCCCTTCTCCCAGGAGGCCCTTGATGGGATGAGGCAAGACAGGGAATGTACCACGCATGCTGTGTGTGCAGCCAGTGACTCCCTGTAGCTGCTTTTCCTGCGTGCAGGTCACTATGCACGTGGCTGTTGTTTTGCAGGTGGTTTCTTTGGCCCATGTCAATCATGATGCTGTGCCCTGGTGTGAGGTGCCAAAGGTAGACATGACCATTCGGAGCTTTTGTCCGAGGAAAAGGGAGGGGAATCTGTCTTCTTCCCTGTCCCTCCTCCCCCTCGTACACTTTAATGCATCCTGAAACATACATTTTCTTTTCCTTTTAGGTTGCATCGTACATAACATTTGAAAAGCTCTGTCAAAACAACTCATATGGGGGAAAAAGTAATTGTCTTGATATGTGATGATTATCTGGAGCTTAAGCAGCAGCAGAGAGAGGGTTATTTTGTTTGCAATTTAACTAGAAGTGCCCAAGATTTCCCAACTGTTCTATTTTTGCAAATGTAAAAGTTTCATAAAAGGGTCAGATTTAGGCCCCTGTGTGGGAAACAACTGATACTGCCAGCAACAGGGCAAGATCACTGCTGTGTTGTGGTTTAAATGTCTTATTGCATTCCATGCATTGCTGAACTGTATATAGAATGGATGACTCTCAATCTCTAGGACTTTGTGTGAATTAGTAAGCTTTTGATTTTGATTTAACATTTATGTATTATTTTTAACTCTAGATGTTTGTGACTTCTACCTTCCTCCCAGTAAAGAGTCAACTTGTAACACAGGAAATTATTGGGGCAGTTACAAATAATGCTTTAGAGACCAGTTTTCTTTTTCTTTTTGGGCTCTTATCTTTTTAATATTCTCATCTGGATGGTTTTGACCCAAAACTAGAAGCAAATGGAGAACAGGGAATTGCCATCAGTACAGAAAAGATATAGATTTCATGTGCAGTAATGATGCATCTCAGTAGATTTAGTAAAACTAGAGATGTCACATTCACAGCTGGTTAACATTTTACACTTGAAGTCCTCATAACATTTGTATATGTTTCAACACTTCTTTTTTTCTAACTTGGGACCATCTGTATTTCTCATATGTGACATTGACTGGGAAGCACAAACTTTCACAGAACCAGCAAATGACTAGTTAGCTCTACCAGATGTCTGTCTCTTCCCACTTTATCAATCTAGATGCTATTAAATTGAAATTGAGTGGGGGAAACAGTGGACTCCTGAACTAAGAACTGTTCCCCAAAGAAGTTCCAAATGAAGAATTTAGTTCCCAGGGTCTTTGCTGCACTTAGAATAGCAATAATAAGGATGATGGATTTGCATGGAAGGAAGACTTTTAAAATTTTAAAATAGATAATCATAGACTTATCTAAGCAGGTATTACATCTGCAAGAAAGGCTGTTAAAACCTGTTCTCCTAAATTTCAATTTGTCCTCCATGTATTTCTTTGCTCAGCTATATAGATTTCGTTGTGCTTTTCTTTTCTTTTCCATTTACCAAAAATTAATTTCTCATGCTTGTGAAGAATAAATGTATGAAAAAAGCCTCTTCCCTGTTGCTCAGGTCCCAGTAGTAAAAACGTAGAGAAGCAACTGGTGTTCTTATTGCATCTCTTCTGAGCAATCCTACCCCAGCGATTCAGTTTTTCTCTCTCGGCTGCTGTTGAGCCATACGGTACTTTAGTTGCTTTGCACCAGTATGTTAACTACATCCTTTTGCATTTGAAGAATCTTGTTATGGATTTTTGTGCGGAGTCAACTACGCAGGCTTGGGGAAAGCTCCAGTAGATCCAGTCATGAGGATAAACAACAGCTTGGTGTTGTACGGTGCAGCTTGATGGGTGTCCCCTGAAGTCAGAAACCTAAATTAATTACATTTAATCAACCCATGCTGAACAACAGACCCAGGCACCTCAACCTTATTATGCTATTGCTTTAATGTCCTGCTTACACTCAGAGCTGAGGTTCAGGGGGTAGATGTGACCATGCCATTCTGGCACTTTGCTGGGAAAATCAAAGATCCCTTCAAATGGATGATCTGTGGGTATGCCCTTAAAAAAGTGATACATAATGCTTGAAAAGAATATCACAAAGTTGTTTCAAATCACATTACTGAGAGCTTTCACTAAAGGGAAAACTTACTCCTATTCTAAGGTGTACATTGTCAGTAACTAAAGTTAGCAGGAATCTGAGTCCATTTTTTACATTCAGACAGACCTGTAGAGACATATTAAGTAGAAAATCCACAGAAAAGGAGAACCACCTATAGGAAATCTTGCAGGGTTCAGACAAGGGCAGTTTCATATGACCTCGTAGATTGGATATAAAAAGGCTGCTATTAGTTCCATGTCAGTTCTTATAGCGAATGTTGCAGAGTAATGGAGGGTGTTAAGTTGTCAAATACTAGCAAGGGTTAATAAGGTTAAAGAAGAAGTAAAAGCAGGCCAACAATAAAAAAAACCCCCACAGATAAATATGCTGTAATAAATAAAGGATGGCATATCAAGGGGGAAAGTAAAGTCATAAGTTGGGAGCAAAGCAGTTGGAGCAATTCGAAGCAGGATAATACCACATTGTTTCTTTTGTGCTGGTGATACGGCTAACTCCACGCAGTGCGTGATGCTGCATAGCAAAGCCGAATCCCCCTATTTCCCACAGAGATTTGGGGAAAAAATTATGTCGTTGAATCCCCTAAATGTTCTAAATATAAATGGAGAGATGCAAATGAGTGAATAAATGCATACATCTACTAAATAATTAAATAAGAGAATCCCAGGAACAGGAGCAAAGCACCTGGAGTTAGATATGAGCCATGTTTTGACATTGTCCTCTGAGATGATTTAAGCTTCAGTGCTTTTTTCTATCTGAATTCCAAAGTAATTAATATCTGTGATTTTTTTTTAAAAAAGAAAAAGGTAGAACTTGAAGCTCTTGTGACATAATTTCTAGGAGTTTCTGGGACTTTTCTTAATTTTGGCCTGCTAGAACACTATTAAAGAAGGAGTTTTAAAGTTTTTTTCTTCCTTAGGAATATTCTACCTGTTTTATAAATCAGGCCTGAGTTTTGCAAGTCCTCACATGTATGCTGTCCTTCATCTTTAGGCGTGGTTTCTGTGAACTGAGTTATTCCATGGAGATCAGTGTTGCCTCGTATAAAGTTAAGGCTGAAACAGCATTTGCAGGTGAGAGCTACTGGACTGCAAAAACTACTTAGCTGTGATCTTGATGGGCATTTTGATTTTAGTAGAACTGCTGGCAGGTCTCACAAGCAGCTCTTGGGGTGATCTAACTTTCTATTGCAAATGCAGTCAGCAAGTTACCCCTTCTGTTGGGAAGGTTCATGGATTTGTTTTTTTTGTTTGTATATAAACAAAGCAAAGAGCTTGAGAGCAGATTATTTTGCCTTTTTAAGTACTGTTCCTCAGCCTTTTTAGTTGCACCTCCACCTGTCTTATCTGGAAAAAATATTAGTCCAAAGGACCATCCTGTGAATTTTTGCCAAAAGGTTTTTATTTATAGCCAAGTACCAATGGGGATAAACTTTGAATGTTTGTCTTTGCTTTCGCTTTTCCCCATTCTGTTTGCTTGTCAACATGCCCGCAAAAACATCCAAATAATTTTTATTTTTCTGAAAACCCTCTGTCAGTTCTCTCGCAGTCACTTGCAGACCACCAGCAGACAGACATCAGGTTGAGAAACACTAAGAAAAGATGTAACGAGTCTTGAAATGGCTTTTAGGCTGTTGGGTTTGCCAGCAGGCAGGAGATAGTTGGATCTCATCTGCCATTTGCTGGGACCACGAGGCTACAGACAGCCCCCAGATTGTCCCCATTGATGGCCAGTTCTCTGCCAGGGGTAGGAGCCTTTCAGAATGATGGGTATTTCTGCAGCTGTACGAAAATACCAAGCCATCTTGTTCCTTTTGCCCAGGAAGATTGGTTCTGTGGGAGGGAGTTTCAGTAAGGAAAGAATAAGGAAAAAATTGTATTTATTTCGTCCATGAAGGAGCCTGAGGATCTGTCTCATTCCAAGACATCTGATTAATAGCTCTGCTGAAAGTGTTGGAAAACATTCACATCATTTATCAGTTTGGAGGAGGGAACTGAAAACAAAAAATATATTTTCATTTGCTTCCCTTCTTTCCCTCCTCCATCCGTCCTCTCGTCCTCTGGTCCTCCCCTCCTCACCGCGGGAAAGGAAGGCCAGCGGAGCAGGGACAGAGCACTGGTTTCCCAAACCCAATTACAGGAGTCATTGTTAGTTTTCAGCAGAAAATTGGAACATTTCAGCAAATGGAAAAATTTCTGTCAAGATGTTTTCTATCCAAAACATTCTTTTCCAGAGAACTATTTCGATTAATAAAATTCTAGTTATTTCTGTCCTGGAAAACCTAGCTGGAGGTTCAGATCAGAACTCCAAGCTGGCTAGTTTCTCCTGGACCTCTTACAAAAGTTACACATCTCTCTGTGAGCTGCACTATAGGATGCTTGGAGGGGAGCAATATGTTTGTTTTTAATGATGCTGCTAGTTTTCGCTATAAATTTAAACAAAGTGGGCGGTATTGGAACCAGCTGCTCCAATTTTTTTGTTTGTTTGTTTTCATGAGAAAAATGGTAACATACTGCAATAAATTAAACAATGTACATATTTTTACACAGCGCTGTCTCTGAGCGTCTAGCAGCTAGGAAATTACAGAAGCTGAGGGCAGCATTGGGCCCTGTATTCATTTCACATGCACTGAAGTAAAGCGACAAATGTTTCAGAGTAACTGGATTTCCTTTTAAAGTGACACTTTATTTGTGCTTGAAAAATGTAATGAGCCTTCACTAAGAGATTTTTCTGGCTGTGTTCCTTCTTTAATGACTTGCCCTTACGAAATAAGCTAAGGAAAAAATAATAATAATAAAAAAAACGGGGAAAAAAAAACCCAAATGCATTTGGTCAACTTCTCTTTTCATTAAATGGAGAGCAGCAACGCTTTTAGATGGGGAAATAAAATGCAGAGCCTTGTAGGTTCCCATTAATTCCTCAGCCCATCCTTAATTAGTGTTTTACAGCTAATCCTCATCATATATCTTAAAGAGTTTCACTTGAGTTGGTTCCTCACAAGTTTTATTGCATACAAAATGCTTGGAGTGGCGGCTGGGTGGTGGGAACAGCCGTGGTCTTGATGCGGGAGAGCTGCTGCTCCTAATTGATTGCTCACTGGAGCTCGCCCCAGCTCGTTACCCCCCAGGCCTGACTTTCCTCCATATGCCTGGTGTCAAATTTGGGAAAGCAGCTGGTCACTGCGAGCTCATCCTGGGGGAAGTGGGGGGAGCCGGGGAGCAGCGGCACCGCCAGCCGCTGAAGCGTGTTTTGCTGCTGGTTCTGCAGCCTTTAATTGAGCTGCGTGACAACACCATTCAGGAACTATCAAAATAAAGCCTTCGAGGAGATTTGTGTTCACAAGTTTTTGAAGAAACAGGGGCTTTGTTGCAAGAGTAATGTGCAGATCAGATGTCTTTCAGCGTTGCGATATTCTGCTGTGTACTGTAAGCAGCTGAAATAGAGATGGAGAAAAAGGCCCTTTTAAAAACTGGGTGTTCTCTAGTGAGCACCCCCCAGATGGGCTGGTTTGGAAGTTAACTAAAGACACTAATTTTAATGCTCTCAGTGTATAAAATACAAGTATTTTACCACTAGCAGCAGTAACGGGAGCAGACTAGACCTCTCCCAGTATCCATAATTGAAAAACACTATAGGGTCCATTAAGGCCATTTAACGTTGCAGTGCAGTCTAATGGTATTAAACTATTATAGGGATCACACAAGTGGCATTAGAAATTAATGCCCACAACTGCGAGCAGCCACTGTGCATGCTTTTTTGTCAACACTGCAGTACTTTAAGAATATCTCAATTGTTTGTGATAATTTAGACCTAATGTTGTGTACTTTTTCATAAAATATTACTAATACTCAGCAGAGAGGCTGGGAATTAGCATTTGATTAAAGCCAGCTTGGAAAGAAATGCTATTTGGTGGCCTTTCTCGATGTCATTCAGCACAAGTTTATTTTGCATTCAAATAACCCGCGTAGATGGGCTTCTCCTGGGGAATCAAATGATTTTCGGTAATTAAACCAAAGAAGAATGACTTGCTCCCGTCCACCCTCTCACAGCTTTATGAAGACATTTGTCACCTTTCTACCTCTTGCAGGCTGCGGCAGCCAGCAGGTTATCAGCTGAGTAAGGCTGTCGGTGGTACAGTAGATCTTCCTACCATTGCGGTTCGTTCTCTTGCAGAAATCAATCTGCTGGGGAGTTGTACACACTGCGGATGGAAATGAGGGTCTTGATTTCAATTTACTAAGCAAGAAAGTTGCATGGGAGAGAGGGGTTAGGAAGAAAATCAGAATTCCTTTGCATGGCCTTTGAGCTGGGTGATGCTGTGTGCTGAGCTAGGAATAGCACTGGCACCCGCCCAGAGAGGAAAGCTGCCCAAAACTTTGCTGTCCGTCCATCTACACCATGTACCAGGTCAGATTTGAAAGCAGATTTCAAAGGGTGAATTTGAAGAATGGAGAAAGATCAGGGGTTGTTTTTCATAATTTTCTGTTCTTTGGCACTTTGGTTGGGTTATTTTTCCTGTGCCACTGGATCTCATTCTAATTACTATTAATTATTATTATTATTATTATTAATTTTTGTACTGCACACCAAATATTTTTTAAGCCCTTGACAGAAATGTCAGCATAAATAAGTAGTACCAGAGCTCTGCCAAACATATTAAATGATACTCAGTGATCAGAACTAACAGCAAAGCAGAATCTGTGTCTGAGGGAATACCCGCAAAACAAGTGAGGAACACAAACATTAATGAGCCTGATATAAAACATTTTTAAAGCATTTTTATAGTTGCTATAGAAACACCTTGGCCTTCACTCTTGCTAATTAGCTGGATTTTGTGCATTTTATATTTGAAAATGCAAATTGGATTTCATAAATTATTACTTATATTTCATTTATATTTACAGTACTGTTATCCAGATACATGCAGGAAGTCTCAGATATTAATTAGTTATATAACACAAATAAGCATGACATTTATGGTCACAGGACATCTCTTGTTTTAAATATTTGTCTGGTAAATGCCTGAAGGAATTGTGCAAAGATCAATGCTTTTGTAGGAGAATTAGGTAAACATAAATGAATGAGTCCTAATAAGTTTTTAATAAAGTGCTTTTTTGGAGCAGTAGAAGAAAAAACATTTTTGTGTAAGAAAAGCGAGTCCTTCTTTAAGTGGTGATACAGGGCTGGGAATATTGCTCAGATTTTTCTCTGCTTCACCCCACTGTTAACCATCACCACTTACATGGGTGTGGGTGAGGTCCCACGGGCGAGATGAGAGTACGAAGGATGCTGCTAAGAGCCATGTGTTTAGTCCTGTCTCCTTTACTTTCTAAAGCCTTGTTTGAAGTGTTGTGCCAATCAATGTACCTTTCTGATGTTGTATGCAGCAGTCCAGGAAATACTCCAAATTCTTCCAAAATGCACACAGTACCCTTCTCAGTTTTTTGTTCAATAAATACCCCATTTGTGTCAGTGAGGGCTGAGCTGAGGAAAAGGCTGCAAAGATCAGGCTGTGTTTGTAAGTGTGTACAGATTCACTCCTTCATTATGGATATGTGTTTGGACACTCTGAAAATTCACTTGTTCTTGTCCTTATTTGATCTGTGGATTTAGCAAATGAGCAAAAGCCTTTTTGCCTTTGTGGTCCAGTGGATTTACTATTGCACTTCACTAATTTTACTGTACTCTTTTAGTAATAAGCAAGAATAGCCTGTTTTCCTGAATCAGTAGTTCCACGTAAATCCATATTTTTCCACATGCTGGTTGCTAAATAGGAAGGCCCTTGAATAAATATCTGAAAAATGTGGTTTGTTCATATGTTATCTTGTTAATCAGTGACTTCTGTAGATGCATGTGTTCTGGACTGCACTCACTACAGTTTAAATCAGTTTATTAGCTGAGAATTTGAACAGCTTGTTCAAATCTAGTCTATTTAAACCATGTAAGTAAAATACTAAACAGATTTACTTTATAAGGTGCAATGAAAAAGAACAAAACTCTGGAAAAAGCTTTCCTCTTGGAAATTGAAACCGATATGAGCAGCGAACACGTGCACATACGCTCGATGTCGTCGGTAGCAGGAACGCTGGGGCGAGCGGCTATCGAAGCGCTGCAGACAATGCTAATGGACCAGCTCCCACATCTAAAAACATTTTTGTTGGCTATTTGATACTTGAAATACCAGCAGACAGCCAATCTGAAAAGGGAAAAAATTACATTTCTGATAGGTTACATTGTGTTAAATTGGATTCTGTTGTCATGCTATGTACTGCTGTGTCATTTCATGTATTGACTTTTAACTGGCTGAAACCACATTGTTTTTAGAGATTGCAACGTGACAAAATCCAGCCTGTGTTACTGAAAAAGCAGTCGCTATTTCTCTTTTGGGGTTCTGCAAACCAGAGGAGGAATTCACTCCTAAGTATTTATGGAGCGAGACGTATGAATATGGAGTACATTTTTATGCTGATTACTATCTTTCCTGCCAAGCAAAAGAATAGTGCCTGTGGAAGTGAGCTGGGAAGATAGCTACATACAGAGAGGTCCAGATCTTGCAAAGTTAAATTATATGGAGGAATGGGGAGGGATTTTCTGCTCCACACTCCACAGGGCTGAACAAAAGTAGAAGTGCGCTGTGAAACTTTTTGTCCTGAGTTCTTTTTGCAGCAGCTTTTCCTGCCACCCATTCACACCCAGCATTCATCTGGTAGATAGGATTCGATCTGTACCTGGTTCGATCAGGTGCATGCCAAAGTGTGGTGCTTCTCGCTGTGCTGGGGGGTGTTCTGGTGCAATGGGTGGCTGAGCATCTGCAGAGGCTCGGCTTGGCGTTACAGGGCTTGAGGAGTGGGCTAAAATGGGGAGAAGAATTTGATCCCTTTTACTGAGCTCCCAAATTGAATATCACTGCGTAGAAATGACAATAAGGCCATCAGAAATGCTTAGGTAGACAATGACACATTTTAATTCCTCCATAAGAAAAAAGCCATATAGTTAAAAGTTCAGTAACTTCTGTGTAACTGAGGTAGGAGAAAAAATATTTGCAGAACTGGGACTCAGCCTCCTTGTGAGCAGTGTGCGTGAAATAAGGTAGCGTTGAACGTAAACACAACAAGAGTTAAAACATGAAATTTGAGGCATAGTTCAGTGAAAAGTGAAGGAGGACAGGGTGCACCCATCTTCAGTCCCACGCACGGGCCGATTTGCCAGGATGTTGCTGTACTGGTAATTCTCTCTGGAGCAGACAAGCTGTTCCCTGTAGCAGTGGCCTGTGTTTCAGCTCCAAACTGGGAGAAGGGGCAAGGGGACAGTTTTTATTTTGTTGTTTTCTTTTTATGGACATCACCTCTTCTGCTCTCCAAGTCCTAAAAATGTTTTTGTTTTTTTGGGATGGAATAAGCAAACGTTGTTGCATTTTTTTCTCTGTTTCTTCCCCAATGCTTTTTCATAGAAGGAGGGCAGGAGACAAAATGAAGTAAAATGCAGAAGTTTTCCTTTCCAATTTCTTTGCCAAAGTGGAGGTAATGAAATCAGTAGTCCTCTTGGGATTTCTCTCTCTCTCTCTCTCTCACTCAAATTTTGGTATTTGTGACATTTGCTCCTCATATGGGGAAATGCTCCTAAAAAGTCCCGCGCTGAAAATGTCAATAAACAAAGCAATAAAAGAAGGCGGGATCGGTAACAAAAAGGCATTGTTTTTTGGTATGTGGTGAACAACAGGCTGCAGCATGAACCTCTCAAAATAGACTCCATCCTTCAGGACAAGGGCCCTGTACCTCTCTTGCAGAGGATAAATTAAACGTCGAGGCATTTGCTGGTCCCCAACCCCACCAAAGCAAACAAGCTCTTGAATTCAGGGCTGTCATCAGCACCGGGAAGGCTCTTGCAGGATTACAAAACAAATCGAGCAGCAGAGGGTTTCCGGGCAGCCAGCTAACAAAAATATACTATCAGAGGATGCAGTCCGCTGAGCTCTGCGTCCGACGCAGCAGTGGGCTGCGAACCTGGGCTTCCGCTGCGCTGCTTCGCCCCACATCTGGAGGGGCTGCAACCATCAGCCTCAGACCGTTTTAGAAATCAGATACTCGGGGTATCAGGAAGTTGATTCGACTTCCACTTCCTTAGCAAAACACGCATTAATATTTAAGGTTTTCTTTTATAAAGCCGTGTTCTGTCTCAAGCACAGGGTGAAATTATGCGCTGGGAAAATTCGCTGGGATGGAGCTGGAGCATTCAGTGATTTCATCCCATTTTTAAAAAGCAGAGGCTAATTGAATCCTGCTGGTTTGTTAGTGCTCTTTGACAGCTTTATATAAGTACTAAATAATATTTATAAAAAAATAGATATATATGTCTACATAGGCATACACACCTACAGAAAGGAGGAAAAAAAAATCTATAAAACATTTCCACACTCGGTTAGAAATGAAATCATGTCTCTTATACTCAATTCTGCACTGTAGTTAGCATCTTTCTTCAATTAGATGGCCAGATGACACAGATCTTCCTGTTACTTTCAGTAAGCACAAGCTTTACTATCAAGGTTGGGCCTTTTGCTTTTCCTTTCTTGAAAGACAATTTCCCTTTTAAAAAACCCTCCATATTTTATTGTAACAGATTAATAGAGTGCCACAAAACTGATAAGACAATCTTGAATGCTGTGTGGAATTCCACTTCTAATCCAAAAGTCTCATTTTTCATACATTAAAAAATGTTTCTTGCTTATGAAACTTTTTTTTTTCTTTTAAATGTTGCTGGGATAAAAAACCAAACAGAAAAATAGTTCTTTAAGGGTTTTACGGATTCTGTGTGAATAATCTATTTTTTTGAATAAACAGCCTGTATATGTTAATGTTGGTTATCTGAAGTTTCATGGTCAACAGATGTTCAGTGGAATAATATGCAAAGGTTTAAATTCAAGCAGTGAATGTTCTTTCATGGGAAGTTTACCTTGTGGATCCAGATATGTTGTCTTTTTAGAAAGGCTAAATCCCTTTTCCCCCTTTTTAATCAGAAATTAATGTAAATGTGCCCAATATACTCCTATACACCAATATTTAAAACAACAAGCATAACTTTTGACAGCTCTCTACCCATGTGCTCCCATCCGCGGAGAAAATGCAACAGCCAAACCTCTGTCTCTCCCAAAAGTCAGACTTAGGCAAATAGCTGAGACTTAAACTCAACAAAGTGGTTTTCCGAAGGACTGATGGTAAAAGAGCATTCCAGAGCCAGGAGTCATGTATCAGCGGTGGCCTGTTTCCCATCCCCGGTTGCTCAGAGCTGGGAACAATTAACCAGAGGGCCACAGCTGATCCCGAATGATGGGCTGACAGATTGGGAGTGAAAGTGATCTCCTAGGTGCTCGGCCTCAAACCGCAGCCTTGGGGATCTCTGGCAGAGATTTGCCAAGCGTGCCGGGGGGGCTGTGCTGCCAGCTGCCGGGGCTCAGCTTTGGGTGCTGCTGGAGGTGGGGTGTGGGTGCCAGCCCTCGTATGGCATCTTGGGGTCAACAGGAGATGAGAGGGAAAGGGAGAGGAATAGAGGATGTTGTTGTGGGATCAACCACCCCACACTTCCAGGTGGTCTCAAATTAATATTAGCAAAAGGGATTTTGTTGATATTTAGGGCATTTAATGAATAAGCTGCCAGGGAGGGACAACAGATTTGGAAGTTGGCACGGCTTTTTTGCAATACAAGCTAGGTTACTGTCCCCCTTTAGCTCATGTTTAGCAACTCTAATTGTTGCCTGCTCCTTTTGGTGTGAGGAAACGAGATCACAAAAGCTGTGTTTTCAACATCCATCTGTCCATCCATCCTCAGAGACGCGTACCTTCTCAGCATTTTGTTTTATCAGCTTTGGCTTATGTGAATCTGGCGTGTGCTGCAGCAAGGAGGAGCTGGGGCAGGTCTGGATGAGGTGTGTGGATGAGCTTCTCAGCCACAGTCCATGCACAGCTCCCTGTCCCGATGGGCAGCAGCCCTGGCAGATCCCACCTTGAGCATCACTGTGCAAGGACTGCAAATAGTCACCGTATCAACTCCCAGTCCCTCAGCTGGGACCCATCAGCCACAAACAAGGGGCAGTTGGCACTGCTTAAAATTTATAATTTTTTCCCATGGGAAGAAGCTGACATGCAAACCTACCTGCAGAGCCTGGGTTTGCTGCTGCTGCTGCTTTACCTGGATGCTGAACTGGGCTTTTAATTGGTTTCCTCAGCTTATTTTCCAAGTGTAATAACTGGTTTTGGGTCCTGAGCAAGTTGTGTGTTGTTAGGGACATTGCTGTGATTTTCCAAGGAGGATGAAAGGGTGAGATTCCCAGGTCCTTTGAAAGTGTCAGGCTAAGCCCGTTGTGTTACCAAGCTGTAAATCAGTAACTGATAAAATAGTGTATGTGTGTGTGTGACTCCTTATGTGTGTCCCTGTGAGCAGGCTGAATCTTTAATGTAAGGGAGAGGAAGGGGCTTTCTTCAGGTGAATATAAAAGGAACGTTGAGGTTCTTTAGAGGTGGCATCCTGGAGATAGTTATATGGGAAAAGTCAGACACAGCCTAGGGGTGCATCTTTATTTTATTTATTTGTTTGTTTGGCCTGGAGCTCAACTCGTTGTATGATTGCAGCTGCTGTAAAACTTATGTAGAGGCCAGTACTGCAAAGTATGACTGAGTGCCTTTTTGTGAATTCTCTGAGCATTCAGAGAACAATTTAATAAATGGACTGAGAAAGCCATCACTTCTTAGGTTTCTAAAATAACACCTTTCCCTATCATTTTTCTCTTAACCGTTTTCTATTAAAATTTTTTGAGAGTGAAGTTAGGGGCACTGAATAATTTCACTTTAAAAAGACAGGAGTAATTTTAATAGAAGAAGTGGTGGTTCCGGAGTGGTTTATGCATTGTAGGATTTACTTTTTCCTTAAATCTCATGCCTATGCCTTCACTGCAGAATGTTTCCATGAGTGCATCTTTGCTGGAAAGGGACAACAAATGAGACAGGAGATGGATTCTGACTCATGACTCTGGAGATGTCAGCTAATTCCTGCTCTGGTTTTTCTGCTAGGCTTCAGGTGATTGCCCCCAGGTTTTCCTGAGAAAAACTCAGCATTTGGGATGCCAAGTTCTTCTGAAAAGGTGGGGAACTGAAAGTATTGAGAATTGCTGAAGGCTTGAGGCAGCTGTTGTGCCTGACCTCTTGGAAACCTGTCCTTGCATTCCTCCCTCCATCCAGGGTGATGTCCTGGAGTGAGACAACTCCAGTTGCTCTCCAAAGAAGATGGGTTTCATGGGCAGGTCCGCAACTCTGTGCTTCAGCCCTTTGCACAGGAGCACAGCAGGTGACTTGTGTCTCAGCCATGTTTCTTCTTTCAAACCAGGACTGCTGTAGTTAAAAGTTTAAACAAACCTGAAAGACTTGATTCCCAGCTGTGTTCAGCTTGCATAGGAATGTTACCTTCTAAGTTAGCATGTCCCCAGCATCCGTACTTAATGAAGTAAACTTCTTTTTTGTTGTTAAAATGGATTTTTTTTTTTTTCATTGAAGTGTATTTTCCTCTTTAAGGTATGAATGTTTCCTTTTATGCTCCTTCTGCTTTTTTTGGTTTAGGTACTCCCTTGGGTACCAATGCAATGGCCATTTGGTCATTCAGGGGGAAAATTACATTTAACAAATGCTTTTCTGACCCATATCTTGCTTTGAGATGTGCAGAAGATGGATAGCCCTAATACATTCTGCTCTCTTCTGCAGATAAAACTACCTAAATTTCATAGACAGAATGTATGTTTTCTGTGATGCAAAGTTGCAAATTGTATTGTTATCCAGATTATTGATGTTATTTTTGAGGTGTTGTAACTATGGGCATGGAACAGTGCAATCTGCCTATAAGATAATGCGAAATACCCCTTTAAATTATAAATACTCAGCATGAAAAGTTCTGTCACATTTCTTAAAAGCCTGCTGACTAATAGCTTTATGCCGGGAAATGGCTTCCTAAGCATGTTTGGTTGTGTGTGTCTTTATATCTGAAAATGGGGATATTTTATTTTAGCAAAGATTCCCAAGAGATCTGCATGTCTCTTGCTCTTTACCCCTGTTCTTTCTTGGTTTGTGCGATGATGAGTGCAACGTCACTTTATTGCATTGATGGGATCATATTTAGCAGCCTCATTGCTTGGTTCTTATGATTGCCTGGAAACTGTATTGACACCGATCATTTCAGGGCCTATTATACTCCAAAACCTAAAATACAGTTGACAAAAAATGGTGTCAATCCTATAGCATTTGCAGAGGCTTTTCCATGGCAGTGGAGTTTGAAGAGCTGCAACTTTGCAGAGATACACAAAGGTTGTAAGAAACCATTCATTGCTCCATTTTCCTGGTTATTAGAAAGTAAGGAAGAGCCCAACTTGGATGTTTTTTTTGTTATTAATTTTCAATGAGAATGTGATTATGTTTTAATTTATGAGCTCTCCTGTGAAATCTCATGGCATAGATAATAAAGCTAACAGGTATCTTCCTGACCTGGAGAAAGAGCAGACTTTCCCTCTGTATAACCACCGTGCTAATGACACTTAATAGAGAACATAATTTCACATTTTTCTCTTTTTTTTTTTCTTAAAAAAACCAAAATAAATTCTGCTCTATCACTCACTAAGGACCACTTTGTCAGCAAATGTGTACAGCTTCATATATTTTTCAAGATATGCTTGCTACCTGTGTGATAAGCCTCATTTTATGCCCTATATTGGGCCTCTTCCAGTCTGGGTGTTATTTGTTCCCTGGCCCTGGATTATCTTGGAGCAGGCACTTCTGCAACACTGTGATTTGGTGATTATTGTTCTTGACATTTTTCTCCATGGAAAAAGAAGAAACTTCCTTGTGACTGCATTTTGCTGTTCCAGGTGCGTGCACTGCACAGCGTCTTTACTTTCTACTGATACCCTTTCTGAGGTTAATCTATTGTAAAATTAGATTATAAAAATGGACACAGTTTCCACATTTACATGCCAGCACTGAAGCACTTGTGAAATAATTCAAATACTGTACAATTTCTTTTTGCAGAAATCACTGCAAAATTCATTTGTAAATTACATGTAAACCATGCAAATTAGCATGGATTCCTTCTCAGTTCAATTCATCTTTCAGAGGTTGTTCCCCTTCCCAATGTGATTGCCTTAAGAACACAGATTGTCTTCTCTTGATGGTAAAACTGTTTTAATCCCCTTTTCCAAAGGTCAACTAATCTCCAGTCTTAAGTGCAATAGATGCAAATACAGTTCTCTTGCAATGTTCCTTCTAATTTAATTCTCTCCTAAGCTTTCATGTATAAACCTAGTAATGGATCAAGTTTGGAAGGGGTCAAAAGGTTTCTGTTCCAGTAAAATTTAAATTGACATCACATACTGATAATGGTTTGCTCTACTTTACTATAAACACTAGCTACTACTCTATTGGCATATCATTTTGTGCAGCAACACAGTGATTCCAAGCAGCAGCAGAACATACTCTTTGTTTTGTTGCAAAAGTTAGTGCCTATAACCTGTGATACAAGAGAGGCAAAAATGCGTTGTTTTTAATTCACGGTTGTTATGCAGCATCTTTGGCCAACTTGTTTTATTCCATCATCCCTAATTGCATTTATAAAGCAAAAAAATGATGCAGATTCCACACAAATATGAAATTAATAATTAACTACCTGCCCATTGCTGAGACATAAATAAAGGCCAAAATGTGATTTATTTTTTTTTTTAATTACTTGAAAAAAAACCTTAATATTAACCAGCTGTATATAGTTGGATTTTTTTGGTCTTTGATGTAGAAACCCCACATCTTTAGAGGCAAGTGAATAAGTATAGTCCGGCATTCGATTAACCGTAGACAGGAGAATGGCAAGCGCGATGTGAAATATTGACAATGGCGTTTTTGTAGGTGGAACATGCCCATGACATCCTACCGAGCTACATCACACTTTCTTGTTAAATTCGAAAAAGGGCTGGTGTTATCAGCGAGGGACACTTACAGGATTTGATTGATAAATTACTGCTCTTTTGGATTACCTCGTCCTTTTGTGCAGGACTGGCAGAGTGTCAGGATTGGGTCTTGACAGATACCAGGACATATGTCCATACTAATTTACGGTGAGGACCGGGGAGCCAGGGCATCGTTAGACACCAGCCCGTTGTGACATGTAGTAGAAGGCCTGGATTTTGTTGGATGGCACTTTTTCCTCCTTGGAGGCAGCCTTTCCTATAACTGCTCTGTATGATTTCATGATGTACTAAAAGTGCTGTGTGATCATTAATGGAGTACGTGGAGGGACACAGCCATAAAAGACAGGGTTATTGATTAGCTTGTCTTTTAAAGCAAAGGGTTGTACAGAGCTTATAGCTTTATGCAAGGAAACGAAAATATTTTTTGTTCTAACTTTGTTAGAGTTTCTGGATTGCCTTTTTCTGCAGAGAAACATGGAAGGTGTGTTGGTGTTGCAGCTCTGCTGGTCCCTCATCATGCGGAGGGTTGTCCATGCTCTCTAGGAAAACTTAATGAGTATTTTTGAAACAAAATACTGGGCAGGGTATCAGATTCTAGCGTAGGAATTATACTTTGTGTGTGTGTTTTTCACCAAAGCAGATAAGGGTGGAAGATAAACAAGGTATTACATACTTGGGAGGTATTTTAATTTTCTGACTACCCTAGAACAGGGGCAGTGGGGAGGGAAGGCTGCCATGAGGTTCTGCTCATCTTGCTCTGCCCTCCCAGGCTTGCTGCTGGAGTGGGGGGCTTGCTGGAGCAAGGACCACCCAGTTCTGCTCTTTGTTCCCTGGCTGCCTCAGGTAAATGGCTGGAAAACTTCAGTGAGCATCTTTCATTAGGTTTGAAAAAAGGAAATATTAGGGGAAAAAAAGAAAAAAAAGAGAGAGAGAAGGGGTACAGAAGGAGAGGAACAATCCAAATGTGCCCTGCCAGCCTGAAATAGCTCGCCACAGGTTTGAAATCCATTTCCCACAATGGTAAGAATTAAAAAGCCACAAAAGCCGACCTGTACATTTGTGCTGTGTGAGGACTGCTGATACACAGCAGAGCTGTCATTTTAGGAGGAAATCATCCATCATCTGCCTGCTAGTCCCCAATAATCACCTTCTATTACAGTCAGATTGAATCTTCAATCGGTGGCGTAATGCCAGTTTTTCCACAGTTCTCAGTTTCCTGTTCTTTACAGAGGTATTCAAAATAATTTGCCATTCAACTCTACAAATGTAGCACTTGCAGAGAATATTATTATTGTTAGCGTGTTGCTTCTGAAGCAAATCTGTGCCGAAGCATAATTTGCTGAATTAATCATTGGCCACCCATTTACATTCCTCTCCTCTTTTATTTCCCCCCACACCCAGCTACGATTTTGTAATCGTTGTTGTTGTTGTTGTTGTGTTTCATACACACTGATGCAATGTACAATTTGAAAAAGATGTTGAGCAATGACCCTATTGCTAACGATAAAAGCAATGACCTGATTAGAAAGACTCCATCAAGCAGAAAGCTAAGGGTGCCAGCGCAAGGAAAACTCATGAAGAGAAAACGTAGAGTGAAAATGGCAAATGTAGAGTTTAGGGTGGGTTTTATGGCATCTCCCTCTCTTCTAATTGTTGGTGTATGGGAACACAGAGAA
This sequence comes from Antrostomus carolinensis, assembly GCF_000700745.2. Classification (NCBI taxonomy): domain Eukaryota; kingdom Metazoa; phylum Chordata; class Aves; order Caprimulgiformes; family Caprimulgidae; genus Antrostomus; species Antrostomus carolinensis. Next base: position 33,444 of record NW_010311575.1, read on the forward strand.
GACAACAGGGATGTCCAACTTGACAAAAGCCTCAAAGGTTCCTGAGCAGACAAGATAACATGGGAAGTATTTTGGGGGGACTGAGGGCCCAACAAAACTTACCCGTCTTTTAAAGACTTTAAAAGTGTGTGAGTTTTCATGTGTCTTTTCTTCCATTCTCCCCAGTGTAAATTAAGATGCAGCCTTGTACTAAATTGAATCTCTGCCTATCTTTTGCGGTGCTTGTGATTGCCTCTGCTTTTCACATGTCATTTTAGTCTTCACCAAATAGATTTCTTTTAGCTTTTTGCACAAAATCGAAGTACTGTATTAAAGCAGAAGCCTTTAGGGCATACCATTGTTTTTTTCCTTTTGGAAAATAAATAGTAGTAAAATTTAATTACTGTACCTACTACTTAAGTAAAGTTTTGGTTCCTCTATTTGAAGTCCAATTTCCTACTTTGTGGTTAAAGCTCCAGTATATTTTGAGGGGAGTGTACTGTTACATGCCTGAATTCAGCAAAGGAAAATAGGAAATAATTCACTCTGGCTTGAAAAGGGTGGGGATTTCTTTGTTTCTTTTTATATTTATTCAGGAAAAGCTGACAATCGTCCCACATTAATGAACAACACCATCAATCAAAGTGCTGACAATGAGCGGAAAAGCGAGGTAGATGTCAGACTGACGGCATATTGCTTTTTTCAGCTAGGCCAGGGCTGTTTATAGCACTTTTCACTGGCAAAACTCTGGCTGCAGCTCGACAGGAATAGAAAGCAGAATCAGAAATTGCATGTGGAAAGTCGCTCCTGTGCTTTGTAATTTGAAATTAGCATTGAAATCCAGTTGCTATCACACCGTTTTCATGGTTTTTCTTTGCAAGGTGGCAGGGTTTTTCCTATCTCCTGGTGCAGAGATGATGAACCTTGCTTTGGTAATCAAGAGACAGCTCACCCAAGGGCTGAGCACCTTGCAAATAAAGTAGAGATGAAAACATAACTTGGATTATAATCCAGTCTTTCCCTGGAGTCTCCTACTCTGTGAAGGCAGAAAATCTTCCCTGTGGGCACCTTTTTCTTGCCTTTTTCTTCTTTCTGGACTATTTGCTTGCATCAGGGAGAAGCTTCCAGGTTCCCTCTCCTGCTGACCAGCTGTGTGCCTGGGACAGGGCTGCTGGTACCGAGAGGTTTTCTGCCCTGCTTTGCTGCGTGAGGAGGGTGACAGGCCACCTGATTTATTGAGGACGGAGGGTTGTGATTGCCCCAAACTGAGTGGCTAAATGCCATGAGACAACAAAAAAAGATTATTTTGTCCATGGCCCAACCTGTCAATTCATCTTCATCCTCCCTTGTTCTTTCTGGAAGATGTGAGTTACCTCCATCACCTCTTAAAATAGCCACCTAAATGCCCATCTCGGGCATCTGCCTCTCTTATTCAGGACCTGTAGTTTAGAACACAAGTATCCATTCCCCCTCTCCTCCCCTCCCAGCTGAAACAACGCCAGCTTTTCCTTAAACACTTGGCCTGATGCAGCACCCCGTAACTCCTCTGTAGCTGTTGGGACCATGTTATTCTCCACAGTAGAAGTGTGGGACAGTGAATCAAGCACCATTTCTTTAAAGCCTTTACAGAAACAACTGTGTTATTGGAAATTGCTTGAGTCATTGCCCCGCTGTACGACCTTGGGCAAGTCATTTCCCCTCTCTGTGCTGCCATTTCAGCCCTCACCCCACATCTGTCTGGTCACTATAAACTGTAAGATCATCAGGGCAGGGCTCTATCACTCACAGACATGCACACAAACATGAACGCAAGATAAAGCAGAGACTTCTGGCTCAAAAAATGGGGGAGGGAGTGGTGAATACAAAACCCAGGAATGTTTTGGTCATTTCTGCTTTGAGAATTTCATAAGAAAATAGTTTTTTCTACTTCTCTGCTGATGTGTGGGAAAACTTTTATTAATTTTTTTCATATTTGAAACATCTGAGAGTTTTGAATTTCCCTTAATTGTCTCTCTCCCACCCTCACTCAGCACAGAGAAAGAGGAGGAAAATGGGGAAAAATGATTAAACTGAAAAATAATGTCGGAGGGCGTCTGAACTTAATGTTTCCTTTTAATGCTTTGGAACTTTCCAAAGATGAGGAAGTTATGAAAGGTTGGAGCAGCACTTAAAAACAAATAAAAAAAGAGAAAGAATCCCATACAAGGGTTTTCATAGAAGGCTCTGAAGCTTCAGGAGCTTTAAATAGGAGATTTTTACAGCTGTTTCCCTTCCTCTGCATTTTAAGTGGAAAGGCATAACACAACCTCGGGGTAGGAGGTGCCTTCTGTGACCAGAGAGCATCCCA
>NW_010311575.1:35810-67918 GCF_000700745.2 Antrostomus carolinensis
GACATCTCTCTGTTACTAAGTACCTTACGGTCCCATATGGCAGACTCTGATGACCTCTGCCACCCGAGAAGATCATCTCAGCTGGCTGATGTCTGGATGAGGCATCACTGTTTAGGACTGTGGCACAGAAGATTTGTGTAAAAACAGAAAGGGCTTGTTCTGTACTAGGAAAAGCCTCTTGTGAGTCAGCCCTGAAAATCCACCTGGCACAACCCCATCTGGCTCTTAGGGGGCTGGGTTTCATCCCTCTCCTCTGCCATCGCCATCCTGATGGGTCCTGGGCACTTCCCTTTATGCTTCCTGCCTCCCCCTTGTAAGGTGAAGGTGTTGCAGCTCCCCAAGGTGGGATGAAAGGTGGGGGACAGTAGCATGTTCAGGCACTGCAGGGATGGAGACCTGGAAAGGCACTAGCCAGAAAAAGCACATGATTGGTCTCAGACAGACAGGAACAACGTGAAGAAGCAAAAGATGCCCAGTAACCTTGTAGTTTAAACTTGTCCCTTTACTCCTGTTTTTCTTCCTATAAATAATCAGCTTGTATGCAGCCTTCTCCCTTTTCACGCTTCTGCTGCAGTTGCACATATATCCAGGACAAACCCAGCTAGAAAGTCTCTCTTATCAATTTAGCAGCCTCCAATGGCCCCCAGGAGATGGTCTCACTCAGTGAAAGGTGTTTGTGAGAGATCAGAAGGGACTCTCAGAAGGTTGCAGTGTGCAGGGTGCTCTGTGGGAGACATGGTACATCGGTATTTAGGCTCTGGCCTTTTTTTGGTGTCCCTGGAATGTATTTCCCATCACACTCCTCTTCTGGATGCTTGTAACCTTCCAGCAGCATGCCTGATTCAGTGGAGGACCCAGTGCAAAGCTGTGTGGTATTTGGCTTTCCTGAGATATATGACTTTTTTTGATGTTGTCGAGAGGGATCTACCTTAGAACAGCATTGCAGATCCCCTTCTGCAGCCTTGCTCCTTCTTTCTTCTGAGACATGCTGTGCTTCTTTCCCAGGGCCAGTTGCAGGCACCAGTTTACAGGGGTGTAGAAAGGATAATACTGCGGGAGGATGAATGTACAAATAAGGCATCTTGTACAATGAAAAGCTCAGAGTGGGGTGGAAGTGGGTGGAAATACTGACTTTTGTTGAGCTTAGGGAAACAGCCGCCCTCACATCTCCTTCATCATCTGAAACAAATGAAAACTGGGCTGATAAAATTCATGATGTTATTCCCAGCTGTTTCGTTTAAAGGAAAGTTTCCTTACGTGCAGAGTAACTGAAAACTACAGATGTAATTGCTACAAAATGTAACAATATCTAGCGAAAATTACAGCTACTCGATGAAATATATATTTTCTCAGCATCAGCATAAAAGAAAGAACATTCTCATCCAGAAATGGTATGTAAATAAATAAACTCTAATTGGTTTGACAATGCTCCTTTTCCTGGCAGTGCCAAGAATCCTAGCGTTGTAATTACACAGTTCTGGGCAGACATGTGGTTTCCATTAAGAAACACTTGTGATTGACTGAGTTCATGAGGCATGTCAGAAAAAACACATCAATGTCTTTATAAAATGAAAAAATGGATCCAAATTTACTTCCAACTTCATGAGAAATGTGCATTTGTAAATACTCTGAACACAGTACAATAAATAGAAGTAAGGCAGGTCGCTATCAGGAAAATTTGCCAAATTCATGTTAGAACATAAACTTAGACAACTAAATACACCTACTTGTATTTTTGTAAGAAGTTCTTGCATTTTTGGTGAGCATTTAAAGTTTTCCTAACCTTTTTTCCCCAGTTGTTTCTGTTCAGCAGTGCAGTAATTGAAAATGTTTCCAATGAAAATGAAAACGATATTCAAAGTCTACCACATTTTGTTTTACCTACATTACACAAGAGCACTTAGAGCTAAGACACAAGCTTTAAGAGCAAAAAACTGCACACAGATTTTTTCTGTGAGGAAGGGAAAACTGTCTAGGTAGGTAAGGGAAAATTTTATCTAAGAGTATCTTAAACTAAAATTCTAATGACTTGTTTTAATCACTTAAAGTGACTAAAATGTTGGATAGTTTATTTTCTGCCTTAGCATAAATACTTTTAAAATGACAAACATTTTAGGATGCTGCCAAATACTGTCATCTCTTGGCAACCTTAACATTTTATGCTAGATGTATTTTTCTTGACAACAAAACAATTCTGTCTGTTTCTCCTCTTCCCCCTTTTTGAAAGGCAGCAGTGGCAAATACAGGGTGTTTTTCAAATGGATTATATCTGTGGTGACTTCTTCTATATATAAATATAGATTTAAAATCTACTGACTTTAAAAACCCCCAACTTTGGGGTCACTAGCTGTGCCCTTTTACAATTGTGCTAAATAATAAGATTTCTTTCTTGACCCCTCCCAATATAAATTGAAAAAAAGAATCTTAATTCTGTGACAAGAAACATTGCTTTTATGGATAGGTCACAGCACAGGGAATCTGACTGTCCTGCCTGTGACTCACTGCTCTGCCACAGGCTCCTGGCATGGATATGGGCAAGTCATTTAATCCATTTTGTGCCTCCACCTCACTGTTGTGAGGTTAAAATCCACTAATCGCTGTGAAGTGCTTGCATGGCACAGCGGGGAGGATCAGAGATGTACCTAGGAAGACACGCCAAATCTAGCAAAGGATTTAAATTATGCAGTATGTCTGTAAAGTGTTTTAATACTTTTAAAAAATTTTAAAAATACTTTTAAATTTTTTATGCTTTTTAAACTCCTAAGAAATGTTGAATTGGCAGCAAAGGCTATTCTGTTCAGGTAACTCTAGACAATGGTTACAAGGGAAAAATATAGATAGGGTTTAAGTTGTTAAAATGGTACAGGAATAGGAGCTGACCCATATACATACCAGTTTTTTAAATGCTAAGAAAGATTTAGAAGATCAAACTGTAGGGCATTTATAAAGTTCATAGGGCAAAATCACTTGTAGGGAACCAAGCACAAATCTTTTGGCTCAGGAAGAATAGCACCCTATCACTTGCAAACACCTTTGGAGCTTGGTCAGTATGTCAATGGGCTCCTTTAGCTTATTTCTTGCTCCTTAGAGTTAATTTGGAAGTTTGATTTATTTAGATCATTCTCAGTTGTCACTCCAGAAAGCCTCCAGACTGGACAAAAGGGCTTGGCTGATGCCTTGTGACCAACCAGTCCATGCCATTCAATTTGCTCACAGCAGAGAACCGTGTCTTGCAGAACTGGCTTTTTCTATGTATTTTGAGAAAAAGTGGGAACCACAATCTCAGTTTTTAAGTGGGTCCTCAATGATAGGAAGCACAAACTGTAGACTTTCTTTAGATGATTGCACACCATAAAAATCTGTCTTCACTTGTTGGCTGTAACGTTTGCATGCAGGCTATATCAATAACTGCTTGTAAATAAGCTTTTAAGTAGAAGAAATGACAGTTTGCAGATTTTGGAGATCCACAGTTGAGTTTCTGATTCTGGTACTGAATTTATAAAACACAGCAGTCTACATAGAATATCTAAATGCATCTGTAGTATATCACATCGACCTGAGACTCACTGAAGGAGTATCTCTACTCACTTTGTTCCTTGAAACAGGCTCTGAGTGTTTTAAACTGTGCAGTCAACATGAAAGTAGTTTGGAAAAGTCCCCATCTTCACTTTACCAGATGAGCTCTCGAAGGGGAATAATTGCACTGTGAGGGCCTAGAAGAGATGGGGAGGTTTTGAGCACCCACCGATGGCAGAACCAGTCTCTTCATCTGAATATGATGAGCAGTTTCTGGAGCCATTGCATGTTTTATTAAAAATGCTTTTTATAGAAAGAATATTTCGTTCATAGTTTCTCATAGTACAGTTTCATTATGCTGTGCTTTCCTGCTCTGTGTATAGCAATAGCATTACTGATCAGCAATATTAGCAAGGCTTCAAAAGAACAATTGTGTCTCTGTAAAACCTTGGTACGGCAGTTAAAAATAAAACTTTCAGACTGAATACAAAATCAGCACTGTACTGATGGCAAGAGAAATGCTCCCTTCGCTGGAGTGTCTGCCTGTTTACATTTTGCTGGGAGTCTGGTGTCTTGGTTTTGGAGTCAGAAGGATGTAAGGAACTGGACTCTGCTGAGGTAGCCTGCAGTTTCGATGGGTAGTCCAGAAAGCATAAAGCTATTTTTTTTTTTTTAATATAAAATGGAGCTCAGTTTAACATGCATGGTTTTGGGGTGGAGGGACTGCTTTAATCCTCCATTTTTTTAATTTTCAAGCCAAGCCTCACCACTGAGAATTGGTGTCTGGGTCTGATCACCAGCACATCTGAACATAGTCATCTAGCAAGTGCCCAGTGCATGAATGATCCGATCGAGGTCAATGAGGGTATGAGAAGGAAAGAGACTTTTTGCTGAAGGTCCCATGCAGGTTGTCTGCTTAGTGCTCTTATCATTTAGTTGCTCATGAGACTTTGCAACTTCTCTTTATCAGACAATGAAGGTATTTTTGGTGAATATAAATTTTGTGTTTTGGTTAGCTTGTGGAGTGTCAGCAAAGATAGAGATGAAATCGGTCTGTTGGGGATGCTGGAGGTGATACAACAAGGTTATTCTAGAATCTGTAGCACTATAGTGGCATGAGTCATGTAAGAATATTTGAGAATCTTCTACTTGTAATTAAGTAGAGCTGTAGGAGTCTCTGTTCCTGTGAGAAAGGTGTTGTTGGTTTGGATGTCTAGCTTTGAGCATTTACTTTGTGTTCAGGAAGTTTGTGACAAAGTGGACACATTGGAGGCAATGGCAGAGAGAGAGCCTTTTCCTTCTTCTTGCCTTGTCTGTGATAACGACTGCAAAGCTCTGCCATGTAAAGCTCCTGCTGACATTAAATCTGTGCATGAGATGGGGGATAACTCATAGTTACTGGTGAGAGTCTGTCAATCCTCACTGTTGTTATAAACTTCACAAGGCTTTAGGGGGACCTGGCTGTCTTGGAGTGGCTGCTGTGAGAAGCAGCACATCCCCTGGGAGCTCCTCCATGTAAAGCTGTTTGGAGCAGTGTTGAGCTGTGATCCAGGGTTTCCACCCTGAAGAGCTATGGGTGGTGGTTTCTGATGCCAGACAGCTGTGTGGCTGGTGATCCAGCTGCACTGCATTTGGGGAGAGGAAATTCAGGAGTCAGTACCACAGGGGCAGGCTTTTAGTAGCATCAGATGTTTGGGGCTGAGTTTCTTTGTGCATCTTCCAGTGCTGCTTTACCAGGCAGCTACGTTTCCTCTGCTGAGTTGACATTGCTGTCTGTCTGTTCACAGCTCCAGAGATGATGGTTGATGTGCTGAGCGCTGTGTTAGTGAGTAACCTGATGCCAGATTCACAAAAATACAAGGATCTTAGATGCTCTGTAGAAGCCTGCTTTTCCATTGCTTTGAAAGGAAAGTTGAGCATCTAAACTGAAGTTTAGGCACCTAAATAGCTTCATGGATCTTGGATTGAAGCAAGTCATTTAGGCAGTTTTGAATATGATATCCATAATATATCATTTTGCTTCTTGTTTAAATATTTATGGAGAAGACTCAGGGTGAGGCAAGGGGGCGATAAGGCTGACTGTAAAGTGAGAGAGGACATTGGGCTCTCTGATGTCACTGTAGATGAGTCACTTCTCCACATTAAGACTAATCTTACAGTGGTTTATGAGCCTTACCAGTTTAAAAAGAACACTTTAAAAATATTTTAAAAACCTTTAAAGTGCCTGGGCAAGTTCAGGAAACAGCTTTTGTGTTTGTCTTTTGTTGATTACTATTTGGCAGGGAACTGGACACTGGAGGTTTTCACTTCTTGGTTGTGCCACCAGAAACCCAAATCCCCCCAGTGAGAATACCTGATGTCCTCTAGAACAGGAGGATTCAGGGGGTTTAAGCTAATTCCTCTTTTGGGGCAGATAAGTTCAATGGGAAAAAAAAAAATAAAACCACACCATATTTGCATGATCTGAGATTCCTCCTCATAGATTAAATACTTCTCTCTATATGCTTCCTTTGGATCATCCAAAGAGGTTAACCTTGGTGGGGAGTCTCAGTCCTCTCACCCATGTGCTGCGATCCATTTTTCTGAATGGCATGTACTGCTTCATGTTGTAGCATCCATGCAATAATTAAATGTGCCTTCAAAGACCACTGAAGATGGGTAGTCTTCAAGCTTGCTGCTTAATTGCTTTAGCTTCGTCACGTTGCTCCCCATCGCTGTGCAATCGATATCGCTCGCTGATATTGGAAACAGATACCTGAAGGTATGGCCTCTGAGTGGCTTAGGTTATGCTGTAAGATAGTTTTAATAGGAATATGCAGTCAATTGCACTTTCAGGAAGGCCAATAAATGAATGTACCTTTTCAGAAAGCACATTTATATACACAAAACCTCCTCATGTTTCTTTTTGGTTCCTTTTTTTTTTTTTTTTTAAAATCTTTCAATTTCCAGGAAACATAACCAAGTAAGAGACAAAGCTTTTTCAGTGAAAAATGCCAAATAGAGTGCTTGTTTCATTTAAATACCTGTCTTGAAAAGCAATAATCTTACATTTAGAAAAAATTACAATGGAGGATAGAGAGTAATGAAAATGTAGAGTCTAGGTCTATTTGCCCTTTCTTAGGCAAAGCAGGGTTATGGAAAAACCTTCTAATGAGGTGAGTATGTTCTAATGCATATTTGATTTTTATAATGCTCAAGTTATTTCTGCAGACTACTTTAAGATGTTGACTTAAGATGTGATTGTTTTCTGTCTGTTGGACTTCTCCCTGTAGCTCCAGCCACACCTTATACTGCTTAAACTGTCCCATTTATTGTACTCTGAGCAGCATTTAAAAATAATAATAGCATGCAATATCCCATCCCAAAATACATACCCGTGTTCAGATGTGATATATGGAGCTAAAAGCAAATTAACATGTGTGCCACTGTAGGTCTGTGTGTGCTGTGTACAGTCTGTGATGTTACAGAATAGAAATAATACAGTATTTAAAATGGAAATGGTGATACATTTGCAGGTAGTACTTGACTTTGTTGTTTTCTAGGAGGATCTGGGGGCATTACGATGCCTCTAATGTATGTATATTTTAATAGTAATGCATGCTGCAGTGGTAATCTCCTGTACCAAAGCAAATAACATATATTAGAATACAGAATTCAAAATTTTTATGGTTGTTAGGTAAAGTGATTTTCAAATTAGTTTTTAATGAGTTCTAGTATTTTAATACAACACAAATTTTCAAGTTAGAGGTGCTTTTTTAGATTTCTTTTTTTTGTTGTTGTTATAGACAATGGGATACAATATTACTTCATGGAAAAACATTTAATTAAAATATACTAATTTATGTATTTGTTTATTAGTTTTATCCCTAAAGCAGCAAAAAACTCTGCGTCATTTTTATGAAAAATGTAAATGAGGACTTTGGCATCACTAATAAAGTAGAATTAGCATACGTTTAAAAAATGGCTTGTTTCACTTTAATAGCATTTATAGCAATAACTTTAGAAGTGCTGCTTTGGTTGGGAGCACAATGAGTTTGCACTGAGGCAGCAGCGGGGTCTTGTCTTTCCCTGGACAGACGGACAGATTGCGATGTGGTTTATCATGTTGCTGAGTTCAGTGGGACCTGTGTGAAGTGCCCCTCGGTTTGTCACATCCTCGGCTTGTGCCCGTGGTGTGATGCTGATTTAGATGGTTGGTGGCTGAGTGGATGTGCCAGTGGGAACCTCGCGCGTTCAGACTGAAGGCGTCTCCAGTGTTGGCTTCAGCCGAGGCAGGATCAGACTGCTCTGGGAATAAACTTCCATTTTCCTAATTTCCTTTTTAGCTTTATTAGGTTTTACCTGATGAGGTCTTGTCAAAAAGAAAAGTTTCCTCTTATTACTTTCAGCATATGAAGAGTTGCAAGGTGAAAGCCCAGTCGGTCCCGAGACGGACAAAATTTCCATTGAAGTTTATAGGAATTTTGTCTGAGAGAGGATTGTTAAGATCAGGCCTCAGATTTTTATCCTGTGATATAATGCATCACTGCAAGACAAGCAGGGTTGCTGGCAATCGGCTAATGAGGCTGTTTGTATTTGAGTTTCTTGTTGTTTTAATCATAAGTATTTTTACAAGATCCTGTAACTCGCTGAGGGCTCGATCCTTGGTGTCAGGGAGGCTGTGCTCTGCAGGGTCGGCTCTGGTGAGCCGAAATCTGTGGTAGTCAGCGTGGCTGAGTGCAGAAAGAGGGGCTGGCTGGGTTTCCAGTGATGAGGTCTTGATTTTTTGTGCTTGTTTGAGAGTATCTGTATGCATATATTAGAAAGAAGAAGGAGCATCCTCCTCCTTCTTCTCTCCCAGTTTCTCATCTCTTTCTTAGTCTGCTTATAAGAATAATAAAATTGAAATACAGGAAGGTGAACGGTTTCAGAAACATTTTGACAGTGCAATGCTGAGCATTAGTTTCAGTGGCTAAAATACAAAAAAGCTGCAAACTGGTGCTCTGGCGGGATGGTCTGGTGGTGGGTGGCACAGGATGTGGGAGCACCCACCCTCTCTGTGCCCCTCACCTGAGACCGCCCAGTGCCCAGTGCAAGGGGCCTCCTGGCCACCTTCCTGTTTGTGTGAAATGTGAACGGTCATCTTCAATGCTCCTTCCTTTAAACCTCCCAAGGGGTTTAGATGCCCCAGGGGGTCCCCAGCCCCACACCTCCTTCCCTGCAGAAAATACTCCCCACACACACCCCAGCCCCTTCCCCCTCCACTACCCCTCCTTCTTCCTCTGTTACTTATTTGGGTTCACACTTCACTTCAGCGCATGCCTTTGCAGGCAGCCTGCACAGTGGCTGTTTGTTAGCAAACTGTCAATAAACATGAGGTTTTGGGGAAAAATAGTGAGTTTTGCCTACAGGCTGCTTGGGCCAGCGAGGTGGGGTATGGCTCTGCTCCAGGAGCTGGTGGGATGGTTGGGGTGACAGGAGGGCTGGTGGCAGCAGATGAGCAGGAGTCGTGAGGAAGGAGCCATGAAGGCTGCTGAGCCTGGAATCCCCCAGACCGAGTGCAGGGACGCAGGGATGTGCTTTTGTGCAAACCCTTCCCTCACCCTCTGGGGCAAAGAGAAAGTGATGCTGGTTTGTTCCCCATCCAGTGCAACTTTGCAGAAAGTAACGGTTCCTTTTTACTCTTGTTGTTTTCTCTTTCTCTCTCTCAATTTTTTTGTCAATTATCCATGTCACCAAAATGTTTTAATGAGGAAATCCTGGCTGCGGAAAGGTCAGGAGATGAAAAGCAGAGCTGATTTTAAAAATAACGCCCAGTTTTACTGCGTGGCCAACTCCCAGTGCATTCTGAGATGAAAGGGGAAGAAAAGCTTCATAGCATTTAAGCAATAAAAGTACTACAAGGAAAAGCTCTTTCATAGTCTTTGGCGGGTGTGACGGGGTGGTATGTATGCAGGGGAAAACCAAACAACTTCTTCAAAGCAGTGTAGGATGTAAAAAGTAAAACACGCAGAATCAATACTCATTGGATAGATGTATATATGTGTGACTTGATATTACATATAGTCATAAGCAGATGTAGGGCCTGATTCTTCAGGCATGTTATGCAAATAAGGAACTGTTTTATCATGAACAGTTGAGATCATAATAAATTGGACTGATTAAGCACATGGTTAAATCTGAGCAGAATTTAGTTCATGTACTTATTCCTATATTCCTATATAAGCCTATATTCAGTGTAAAAACAAATTACCCTAATGTGACATTAATATCTATTTGCTACCATCTGCGATCTTTTAAAATGGTATTTAATTTCTTAATATTCTGAGACTTTTTTTCCTTAAAAATTTCATGTATCATTAAAAAAAAGTCTAGTCGAAGTCACAAATGCATCCTTTTTCTCATGTATATTTGATACCAGGCTCCAGTCTAATCTGATAAAGTGCACTTTGCCTGTGGTGTCTTACAATAAGCTGGCTGCATTAGTGCCGGGAAAAATCAATACCGATTTATAATTTACCATCGCAAAAACCTATCACTTTTTATGACCCTCCATCCTGGCTCATTAATATTACATTAAAACACACACACACACCACTGCAACAGGGTGAAATTGTAAGCTTGTCAGGTTTGCAGTCATAAAGAAAGCTTTAATTGGTCTTAGTTTGGGAATTCAACATTAGATTTTGTTTATTTGTGCAATTATTATTATTTTTTTTAAATTCTCCTTACTTTCGGTGGATTTCTAAAATGCATCCTGGTAATGCATCGATTTCTCAGCCAACATCTCCTTTCAGTTTTCTTTTTTTTTTTTTTTTTTTCTGCATGAAGACACGATTTTCAAATAATGGCTATACCTCTAAAATTTCAGCAACATTAGGTAAATCACTCTGAGGCATTACTTGTTTGGGATTTGCACTCTTGATTGGAAGTGATAAAGTATAACAGGTTCTATCCACAGTAACACATTTATTTTTCTAATCGTGGTCGGCTTTTTGTTTGTTTGCTTTTCATCAGAGTTGTTGAAGACTGTTTCGGGGCAAAATATAGAAATCCAATCAGTGTGTATTATATTGCTTATCTCTCTTATAAAATGCCTTTTTTTCCTGAGCTGGCAGAAGCAAAGTGATCAGTTGGCTGTTGTTGGCCCAGTGCTGTGGGGTACAAATGGCCCAGTGCAGTTTACAGAGCACCAGCATCTCCAGCTGATTTCAATGGACCTAATAATTTGCTCTCTTCAATGCACACAGAGGATGGCAAGAACTGTGAAGTGTAGAACCAATGGTGAATTCAATTATTTTCTTACATATTTGAGAAGCAAAATTAAAAAAAAAATCAAACCACACCAAAACAATACTTCACCCCTGCAAAGAAAATTAAAACAGTTTCATACTCATATGTTTTTAGACTCCAGAACTCCCTATATCTAAATTCTTTCCAGATAATGTCAAAAATAATGATGTCAGTGTTTATATTGGCAAAGGAAAGGTGCTCTTTATTTATTTCATACTATTCCCAGTGAGTTTCCAGGGATTTTTTTCCTCTTGTTAATATCATGGAGATTCCATCCTAACAAGACCATTTGTTTGCTTTCTTCCTGCATAAAAGGTTAAGGAATAAATAGGTAAATGGTGTGTTAACACCAAAGTTAAAAATAATAATAATAAAAAAAAAAAACCCAAAACCTGGAAAATTCAGTGTGTTCTCAAGTGTGCAGGAGATCCACACCATGCAGCAAGTACATGTCGTGATTGGGTTTTTAAAAGACGTTCGCCTCCCCACTGACTGACAGGGCCTATTGATTTTTTTAGGTTTCTGCCGTCATCAGTTTTCAGCCTCACAGCGGCCATATGTCGAGGTCAGGGCGCGCGGGGGCTCAGGCAGGCAGCCTTCGCCACGTCCAAAAGTGAAGGGCCGCTGAAAGAAAATCAATCATGTCATAAGTGGGAAGCATCAAAAATTTTCCCCCTGTATGGCCAGGGCCCATCAGGCTGTCTCCACTCCCCAGCGAAGGTTAGGCATCTGTCAAGCCAGGCTAGGTGAAAAGTATTAGAAATGCCAGTTAACCCGTGGTACGGCTGAGCGGAGCCGTGCTGCCTCTGCTTTTCTTTGCCCAGGGAATATGACAAGGTTAGCATTTTCACTTAATTTTTGAGACAAGAGAGCTCCCTTCACCCCTCTAGTTAATCTGCAGAATGCACTGTACTGGGTGGCTTTGTGGCAACCGGGGGTGAAACACGCAGGAGTGGGGCTGTGAGTGGGCACACGCGTGTGTGTGTGCGCAGATGTGGGCATGTGCAGGTGTGAAACTCATCCATTCACACAGATGTTTCACTTTCTTCTGGGAAGTCAGCACAATCTGTTCATAAGGTCCCCAAATGTGGTTCTGAAATGAAGCATCACCACAGGAGTGCAGCTTTTTGAGCAGAACGTGTAAGTTTCCAATTTTTTTTTTCCACCCCCCCTGTTAATGATAAAATGATTTGCTCCTGCCCTGTGCTAATCTGGATGTTGCTTGACTCTTGTTTCAGAATATCTTCACTGAATTGACAGTAAATATTTCCATTGTTCCGCTAATTGAGGAAAATATATTTCAGGCACTCTGTGAAAGTATACTGCTGTGCTGTATGATTTTAATCTTTCTCCTCCTTGTTCCATTTAAAATCCATACAATTAGATTGTGCAATTATGTTAAATAATCGATCTTCTGTATCTCGTTTGCCACTTACATGATGCCTCTTGCAGAGAGGAAAACATATCTGAGTATGTCCACTAAATTTGAAATACTGATTTGGTAATACACTGGGATATTTAAGATTATGTTGGCCATCTTTCAAGCTTTCTGATTGCTGATCATGTGCCCTGAGGAATATTGCAGTAGGCTATGGATAATAGAGTGCGTGTGGATTTATTGTTAAACAATTAGGCAAAAAGAGAAAACAAATTTATCAGTACGAGAATGGGAGCATAGCCTCATTTTTTTTTTTTTTTTTAATTTCTTGATGAAGAATAGTGCTACTTTCAGTAAAGGTAGATTTGCTCATTTACCTTTTTTGGGAAAAAAACCAAAACAAAACACACATTTTACTCATTTGAGGTCGATTATGTATCCCATCTCCATGTGTGAGTCTTGTTGACTTTGCTGAATATAAATACCTCTTCCATGAGTGATGCTGCCAATTTAAACTTCTGAGGGGGTTCTTCCTGTGAGCGTTTGTCAGAGGAGGGGAGCACCAGCACAGCTTACTCCAGAGCTTGACCCACACGCAGCAGATGATCCCAAGGAGATGATGGGATGGGGTCCGTGAATGAGACTGAAAGATGTACGGCAGCTCATCGCTTCAGCATTGACTTTTGCTGCCTGACCTGAGATGTATACTTCCTAATAAATGTTTTAGC
The DNA here is from genome assembly GCF_000700745.2 of Antrostomus carolinensis. Taxonomy (NCBI): domain Eukaryota; kingdom Metazoa; phylum Chordata; class Aves; order Caprimulgiformes; family Caprimulgidae; genus Antrostomus; species Antrostomus carolinensis. The sequence goes on from NW_010311575.1 coordinate 48,705, forward strand.
TCTCTACACTCCAGTGATTACACTTGCCATTGAATACAGATAAAAAGACAAAATGTTTCTTTAATCAGTACTGTGATGTGAGACCGTTAAGGTAATAGTGCTTGAAACTATTAGAATCTTGAAGATATTGACTGGCTTGCTTTTGGCGTTGTAATTATAATTGTATTTTCAGCTATGTTCTACGGTTTTATAGTAGTTATTCTAACACAGAAGGCTTCCCTGTCCAGTCTTAACTGTAGGGAGACACATAGGGGAGGAAATTTTGCAGTCCTGAGCTGGAGGTGCAGCTAGCAGATGACCTAATTGGGACTGATATAATTTGGTTTGAGAGTGTGCAAGGAAATCCAGGTCATCCTTCTGCAATCCACAGTGAATAAGCGTAGACAGATTTGAGGGGGAAAAATATGTTTGAAACCTTCCTCAAAGTGTATTTTAAGCTCTTGAAGTGTCATGGGGAAGACTAGTGACAAAAGTTATCTTTTGTGAATTTAAGCCAGAGAGGCTGCATCTGCCCAAAGAAGTCTCCCCTCCGCAGGCCGTATCTCTTATTCCCTGAGGAGCGAGGGTTCCAGGTGCAAACTTCACCCTCTAATACGGGTTATCCTGACTCATAGACACAGAGAACTGAAGTCCAGAAGAGACCATGGATGATACAGGCTGAAATTCTGCTTAGCACTCCCCAGGGAATCTCACCCCTTCACTACTACCTCCAGCCTGTAACGTATAACCAAACCCTCTCTTGGGAGGATAAGCTGGATATCTCGTGTGAACAGGTGTTTGCAGTGACTTCAGAAGGGTCATTTCCACCAGTGTACACCAGGGGTGACTTCCTCCTCACCAGCGGCAATGCACTAATGTGAGAAGAGGATCAGGCACAGAAATTCTTACTGCACTGGCTTATGGATCTCTAACTCAGAAGATATCATAGCTTGCATAAAATGTTCAAGACCTGTCCAGTCTGTCTTTCTAAATCTTATTTAGACATAGATTAAAATGGTTTAAATGTGTTCTGTTAGGCATTTTCACTAGTTTAGTAAAACTAATGACCTGTGCAGTAACAGCAGGATTATTGTGAGGTTGAGTTTGATGAGCTACTTACATGATATGGTACAAACCATGTTTGCTAGCTTTTAGTTAGTACTTAATTTCAGTTATTAAGGCAAAAGAAAAAAAAAAAAAAAAAAGGATGGCAGCTAGCATTTTAGAATTGCTCTAGATTTGGTTCGGTGGCTGAGCCTCCTCAGTGCTCTGGTCACAGATGCTGTGCCTAGCGGAGTGTTACAATTGTGGGCACTCACCATCCACAGAGCAAGAGCTACCCTGGTGTGGCTGAGCAGTGGAGCTTTGCAAGATGCAAGCCAGCAGGCTCCTGGTCATTTTTATTTCTGACATCTCTAATGGTTTTGTCATTGAAAGGCTGCATCGAGTGAGGACAGTTTCTTGGTGTTTCAACTAGGGTCTGATTCACCAGTACAGAAATAGTTGGCTCCTAGACCTGGTTTCATTCCAGGCACAATATTTTCTTCTCAAGTAAGAATTAAAGTATTGACATAACAAAAATCAGAAGTAGTGCCTCAAAGACATCTGGTAGCATCAGCCATGGCTCCTGGAAGTTGTGGGGGGTGTGTGTATGCATGTGTGTGTGTTTGTGCACACATGTGTAGAAGTTGTTATTTGCTGCAGGTATTTTTTGCCACAACTCGTTGTTCTTTGAGGGTCTTTATCTACTCCATAATTTCCTTTTGAGGGTTTGCTGGAGGCTGCCTTTGAAGATGGATCAGTTAATGTCTCTGGCACTGTGCTTTGAAGATACAAAGCACCACGGAAATGTTGCCATTATGATTGTCCTTTATCAACTAGAGGATGTTTCTGAAGAGCATGAAGCAGTCTCTTCCCACTGACAGGGACAGGCCGCCTTTGCTGTCCAATCCACCTCACGTGGGTTAGAGGTGGCTTCTGATGATTACGCCCAGGCATGAGTGGGATGTTGGCAGTTACTTCATTCTGGCTGTTCACATTTTTCCTCTAGTCCACATCACTAGTCCACAGTATGGACCAGTGTGGGCTGGGTTTGCCTAACAGGCACACAGGAGAAGGCTCAAAGCCTTTGTTATTTGATCTCGGGATGCTGTTGTGCGAGCATTTACAGCATTTACGTGGGGTAGCTGTCAGCTCTGCAGCTCCTGCTCACCCACATCGACCTTTTTATTTATTTTATTTGATTTCCTTCAGAACTGGCATGTTGTAACACTGCAGTCTGCAGGAGCAGTGATTTCCCTTGAGCTGAGAAATACCCCTTCATCCCCCCTGGACTTCCCCCTCACTGTGTCTGCTACCAGGACTGTGGCTGTTCTGTGCCTGAGCATCTCAGTTGTGTGGGCAGTCTCCTGTCTGTGTCCCATCTTCTCTCCCTTTTCCATTTCCTTTCCTTCTTCCACTTCTTCTGTTTTTCCTTTTTCCTCTTTCTCATTTTTGTCTGAAAAACGTTGCTGCTGTATATGCAATAACATGTTCCAAACTTCATTTCAACCCTATTAAAACAATAAATTCTGATAGTTCCACAGAAGCTGTTTAAGATCTCTTGGGCCAAAAAAAAAATTCCTTTTTAACAAAAGAAGTCCCTGAATACAGATTTACAAAAGACATTTCAGAACCATTATGGTCTTCTGGGTAAATAATGTTCATTTTTAAAAAAGTCCTTATAATGCATATTTTAAAAATGTTTTAAATATGATTTTTTTATAGTAGATCATGATGGGTTCTAAAGAGCCATTATGGTTTATCAGGGAAATCATATACTTAAAAAAAAAAAAAAAAAAAAAAAAAAGTCTTTTAAATACTCATTCTGGAGGAGTTGCAACTGTGATGCATTTCTAGCATAGGGGATTTTTTTCTGCACTATTTCCCCCCCAACTAATATAAAAGAAATGAACATTTCCACATTCTGTCTCTTTCTAAAACAGAATATAGTGGGCTGTCTTAAATAATCCAGTGATTGGAAACTCCACCTTTAGGGTGCAATGTACTTTTTCTAAAATAATCCCTTTTAAAGGGCAGCTGATGTATAACTCTTTCCTAAGACAGCCTTGTTACATCACATGACATTACCTATCTTACAAGAGCTTTGTACAGAAGTTGATGTAATAGGCAACATCTCATTATTTTTCGATTATTTTTGGCATTCATTGAATGGAAGAGGCTGAGTAGGGATGTCTCTGCATTGACAAGTGATTCCCTCATAAGGTAGGGTGTGAAGAAGGCCTAAAGAGCCACCACAACTTCTCCAGAGTTCAGATGTTCACCTGGGGGGGCTCTTCCAGCTAGTTTCTTGGCATATGCAGAACCACGTCATTCTTGTACTCCAGAAGTCAGGAAGATTCAGGGAATGACTGGAGAGTGCCTCTTCTCCAGCAGCCTATGGTGAAGATCAAAGCAGGGATGGATATGTCATCTTCAATTATATAGACACCTTCTGGGCAGTCACTTCCCCCTAGTACTCCCCAGTCCTCCATGGGAGCACAATGCAATAGGTTTACCTTTTTCTTTCCTCTGTCAGTTGACTGGTGCTAGGAGGTGAGTCAGTCTCTCACCAGCCCTCCTGAACCTGTGTCACGTTTTTATTACCTATTTCAGTAAGGAAATGAAGGGGAAGGATCAAAGGAAGTGTCAGTTTGGAAAAAGTCCTTGAAGAGCTGGAGGGAAGGGGTTGTAAGGCTTCCAAATTTTGCTGGAATGAAGTGGCATTGCAAAGAAATTGGAGAAAGTGAAATATTTGTACTATGGTCACACCTGGAACACCAGATGAGCATTGAGGCCCTGGTGTGCCAGATACTGCACAAGCAGAGAGCAGATGCTGCAGGTGTCCTGGCACTGGTGATTGCTGTGTCTTCCAGTGGTGCCATAAAGGGGACTGCAAAAATGTAAAATCAAGATACGCAAAAATACAGAAAACTCATAATCTATACAAGAATAACTCATGGGAAAACCACATTATCTTAGTTTACAAGCAACTATCTGTAAAAAGATATAATTGCCCATTACATAATAGATCTGTGCAATAAAGCTAAGGTACATGCATTTGAAGAGTTAATAAATGGACTTATTGCAGACTGAGATGTTGGCAATGTAGTAGATAACTGGGTTAAAGGAAAATTATTCTGAGAAGCAGACTATTTTTTTCAAGGAAGTTGGATATTCGTAAAACTCCTGACAATTATTCTTCCCAAATGCAAGTATTAGGAGGGCTGAAAAGAACTGATGGTGATTAACTAATGATGCAAGCACCAAAACAGTAGGACAGAATACAAAGATTAATTAAAAATTAGATATATTTTTGCAATCAGTGTAGAAGTGATCACAAAACAACAGAAAAATGTCTGACATAATGTAACAGCAGCCTGTATGCCTGTTACCCTGAACTAACTGCTGTCAACTTCAAAAGGACCTGTTCATGGCTGCTTAGGAAACAGTGTGATGATGATGATGATGATGATGATGCAGAATCTGAGCTTTCTATGGAATCAGTAAGGAGTTTCCAAAATAAAGTTCTGTAAAGTCAAACAGGGCAAGGCTGGGAACAGTCATCTCGTTTTTTAGAAAGCTAAACTGAACTGTCGCACAGCACAGCAAGTAACTTTGAAATAATAGGTTGCTGAGACTGGATTTCCAGGTGAATTGACAGCAGATAATCTACAGTTCAGGAATGGCTTATTTCAGAAGTTCCCTTTGACAGGTCAGGTCAAGAATGCAGAGCTCAAGCATTGACTTTCATATTGGTCAACTGAAAAATCAGTTGCAATATGTTGCAAGGTTTTTTAATCCGGAGAGATGATGAAGCTTCAGAGGATCCAAAACATTAGTACATGATGTTTCCTGATGCAGTATGTCTTGAAAGGTTTCATCACAATTGCTAGTTTGGAGGCTTGTCAATAGACAACTGCTTTGGTGGTAACACATAATAATTCTTCCAGGATCCTGGTAGAGCTGTGGAGCTACAGGGTAGTTGCACCAACTTGTGTGTATGAGTGTGAGCATGTGTGTGTGTGGAGGCAAATATGAAAACTTGAAGAGATGATACAGCATGGTAAAGAAAGCTCAAAGGGGACTCTCCTGGTAGGTGGGCATGTAAAGAGAAAGCAGATGGCAAACTTGCTATAGTAATAGCCACAGTGTTTGCTCTGTGGCCCAGCACCCTGGCCACCTCTTGGGGTGTCCCTCAAGGTTTGGTATTGGGACCTGTGCTCTTCAACATCTTTGTCAGAGACATGGACAGTGGGATTGAGTGCACCCGCAGCAAGTTTGCCGACGATACCAAGCTGAGTGGTGCGCTTGACACGCTGGAGGGACGGGATGCCATCCAGAGGGACCTTGACAGGCTTGAGAGGTGGGCCTGTGCAAACCTCATGAAGTTCAACAAGGCCAAATGCAAGGTCCTGCACCTGGGTCGGGGCAACCCCAAGCACAAATACAGGCTGGGTGATGAGTGGCTTGAGGCCAGCTCTGAAGAGAAGGACTTGGGAGTGGTGGTAGATGAGAAGCTGAACATGAGCCAGCAATGTGCGCTCGTAGCCCAGAGGCCAATAACCATATCCTGGGCTGCATTAAGAACAGTGTGGCCAACAGGTCGAGGGAGGTGATTCTCCCCCTCTACTCCGCTCTTGTAAGGCCCCACCTGGAATACTGTGTCCAGTTCTGGAGCCCCCAACACAAGAGAGACATTGACCTGTTAGAACGAGTCCAGAAGAGGGCCATGAGGATGATCCAAGGTCTGGAGCACCTCTCCTGTGAGGACAGGCTGAGAGAGTTAGGCCTGTTCAGCCTGGGAAAGAGAAGACTCTGGGAATATCTTATAGCGGCCTTCCAGTACCTGAAGGAGACCTACAAAAAAGCTGAGGAGGGATTTTTCATAAGGGCAGTTAATGACAGAACAAGGGGAAATGGCTTTAAACTGGAAGAGGGGAGGTTTAGGTTAGATATTAGGAAGAAATTCTTCACTGTGAGGGTTGTCAGACACTGGCACAGGTTACCCAAGGAAGTTGTGGATGCCCCCTCCCTGGGAGTGGTGAAGGCCAGGCTGGATGAGGCTTTGAGCAACCTGGTCTAGTGGAAGGAGGGGGGGTTGGAACTGGATGATGTTTAAGGTCCCTTCCAACCCAAACCATTCTATGATTCTATGATCTTGGCATCAACCCAAATGCCATCCAGACAGAACAGGATGCTGTTAGGTCTGGCTCTTGACCGACAGAGCACAAACAAAGTTTGATAGACTGTTATTGGTAGTGCAGGGGCAGAAGCTGGATAAGCCAGCAGATTCCCTTTGCAGAAGGGTTGATTTAATGGTGTTCTCTGCTGAAAAAAAATCCAGTTATGCTGAGTGGGACTTGTTTCAGCCCATGCCAGCTCTGTTCCCTGGAGCTGTGGGTTTCATTTTAACTGGTATCAGGGGTTGTAAAGGGAGGGGGCATGGCATGTCTGTGGGGTCTTAGGATATGTAGCAGCAGCACTTCTCGTGGTACATTCTTGGACCCCAAAATATCTTCCACCAGGAATGAGCAACCTAGATTTCACTGGCTGAATTCTCCCTTCCCATGGGACCTCCCAAAGGAGGTAGCAGTCAAACCTTGGAGCTTTTTATGTACCTTACAGAGTTTCCATCGCCAACCCATCTGGGAAATGCTCATAAAAGTAACTTCCTAAAACACTGCGCGCATCATACGCAGTGACCATGGCAGCTGAAATGCAATACAACCACACTCCAAAAGATTTCTTTTTTTTCTAATGAGCCGCCCCCGCCTTTGCAGACTAAACTATCACAATAAAATGTAAGACAGGTAATTAATAATTGTGCCAGTGACCTTGAAAATTAATATTGTTTGTTATTCCTGTAAACAAACTGAGTTTCCTTTCCTTATTATATTTTGTATGGTAATTTGGCATAAACACTCCTTTTCACATAATTTCCCCAGTTGACTTTTGTCTCCTTGGTAATTTCCGGCTTTAATAAAGAAAACCTAATTAAGAAGGAGCTGTTGATTGGTTTGCTAGTGTAATTAACACAGGTGATGCTAATGAGTTTCAATGAAACCAGTGGTTTATAGGGAAAAATAAACAGAGTTGTGCTGCATATGGTGTGAGTGATATCTGCACTTTGGGAAGATATTATTGTGATTTTCAAGCCTCATGTGAGTGGTTTGTGAGCATGGGCGGGGGAGATAAAATGTTTTATAAGATTCATTAGTGGTGTTAGACCAAGTTGAATAAGCTTCATGGCTTGGGTATATTAAAAATCAGTTTTTTCTGACCCCATTAATAGCATGTAAAGTTTTATCTTCCTGAAGGAAGGAAGGAAGAAACATTAACTTTTTCTTGTTTGGTCTGTGTTAAATCTGCAGTACAACTGATGCACTGTGCAGCTGGGTCCTGGCTCTGTAGGGCTGAGTAGGTCACCAGCCCCCTAAGATGATGTGGGGTACCAGGGGGAACCCCACTGCCCCTGTTATCTCCCTACACAAAATAGAAAAGGCTGGGGATAAGGCTGTGCAAGGAGCTTTTGCTTTTTGTGATTTCCTTGTTGTCACCTCAGGCAGTTCTCTCAATATGTTTTTTTTTTTTTTCTTCCTGACTATGAGAGCAGGACTTTGTCCCATGTATTTAAGTCAAGGCAAAATGTGAAATCTTTGTTAGTGTAGGTAAGTGCAGTGGGACATTCTGAATTTCTGCTAGAGTTACAAATGCTGTAACATCATGCTGCTACCATTTTAGTGTGGCAGTTTCTTTAGAAGGAGTTACTTACTTTTGTAATAACATTGACAATGTTTTATAGTTGTTCTATATTTCTAAGAGGCATTTGTTGATTCCTAATTTACATAGCTTTCATTCTACAAGGCAAAATAGTGTTATGTTTTATATTTCAAGGGTATGCTCTTTTGTTCGTTCCTGCCCTGCCTTTACATCTCCCTTTTATTTGTTTTTTTTTTTTTCTTTTTTCTTTTCATTTTCATCTCATTTTTCATCATGATGCAGTTAATTCTTTTTTTCAGCTCATGCTACACTTTGTCTTGTCTATTGCTATGTGACAGAAAAGCCAGAGACATTCCATGTCTGGCAGTACACCTCCAGGGACATCTTTTGAACTCTCATAATTTGTATTTATTGCCACCCACTTTGTAAGTTCACAGTTTAATTTGCCAGCAGTGGCAGTGTTAGGCCGACACAGTAAAACAAGATAACGTTAAAATGTCAGAACGAGAGGGGGCATGAATGATGCATTACCCACTGCTAGAACTTGCACTTGTCATGCCTTTCCACCAAAGTGATGTTAACTACCTTTTGAGAGCCTTATCTGACTGGTATTACTCAGAAATAGGATCATTAGTTCACTGCTCTGATTAGAAGGTTGCTATGGCTGATTAACTCTTCTGGAACTGGGATCACAGTGGGAACATAACATGAATCACAGTGGATTATGCATCTAGAACTAATTTTATAAATTTTTTTTTTGCATTTATTTATAGTTGTTTACATATGTATTTCCTTAATTCACTCCTGGGCTGAGAGAACTGAGGATAGAGGGAAAAAATTGAGCGTATTTTAATAGAAACATTCCAGGTAGATTTCAGTTGAGCTGTTTCTCCTTTAGCACAGTGTGTTTGCGGTGACCTATTATGCAAATTACTATAAAATCAGGAAAAACTGCAATTTGATGTGGTTACTAGAGTTGCAGAGATAGTGTTAGTTAAAGCCTCAGCAAAGAGTGACAGCCAAAATCAGCCTGTCATGTCAGGTGCAGAAGAATGCATTGCTTACAGTATTGGGGGCTGCAGAAAGGGTGATCATAAGGGGGTCCCTCAAAGAGCAACATCACAGGGACCATCTGATGGTTGATGCTGGTTTTCCTAAGTGCTTTTAAAGTGCTGCCTTGTGAATGATTTCCTGAATTTGCAAAACGAGCAGAAATTAATGCACTGCAAAAATGTTTTTTAAAATAATAATAATGATAATAAAAATTTTGCCACAGCAATATTCCCATAATCAGTGTAGGAATTTATTTCTGAATCTTGTTCCTTTGGCTTCTTCACTGTAGGGATTCTTCACCCATTATGACTCCAGATACCATAATGGACAACTAACATTAGTGTTATACTGAAAAAAAAATAAAAAAAATCCTTGTGATGTGGACATTAGCAAAGGTGCATTAGTAAGAATAATGTCTCCTAGCCCAGCAAGTGCATGTGAACAAGACGGCTCTTTATAATTTCAGTGCTTCCTAATGTATGTAAACAGTTTTCTGCATCAGCCTATCTGCTGTGGGCAGTTTCAGACTGAGTTCAGGGAGTACACCTGAAGACCTGACTGAAATACCTAATCCTCTACTGGTGTTATGCAAAATGGCTCTGATCCAATCGTCTTTGTAGTCAAGGAGAGCTGGATCAGATCCTAAAAGATGAAGGGCCAAGATGGATACAATTTAATTGACTGAGTAGCACGACTGATTGCTACAGTTACATATCTGAGTAAAATGAGGAGGCTTTGGACAACAATTAGCTGAAAAATGTGGTTTGAAAAATACAATCACACTGTTGACAGTGACTTTGGAGAGTTGATTTTGGCTGCTGAAGAAGAGATTTTGCTATAATGATAAGAAATAAAGAATCCTTTGTACCAGAAACATGTTTTAATGAAGTTGAGATATCTTGAGGCAGAATTTACAGTTGACTTCTGCCATAGATTGTGTGTGGGTACATTAGAGATAAGTACAAATTTTATATCCCTTACTCAGTTCTTCCTTAGACAATGATGAAAGAATCACTCAGCCTTTGCTCATGACTTCATGGGGACTGTTCACAAGAGGATGGTCCTCAGAACTGGATCACGGTTTATAGTTGGCTTTTCATAGACAAGTATCCAACACTCTCCTTTTCTTACTGGGTTTAAAAGGCAACCTGTAGATGAAATGACAGTTGCTGGTTCTTTTCTGGCCACATCAAAATCAACTACAGTGTAAATCAGTGTTGCGTGTCTGCAAAGGAGCTGGTGCTCTGTAGGGCTTGTCTTATTAACACAAGCTCAAGAGATGGCAAAGCAGATGTAACTTCTACCTGTTACTAAAACAAGTGCCATGAGGACAAAGCCACAATAAAGGAGTGGTGCAGCACATAAGATTTTTAACTGTCACACTGAGAGCAGAGATGGAGTATGGTCCTGGCTTTATGATCCTGACACTTCTAGTTTTGAGGGTGGTATTACTGTAGGAGCCCTTTCATGGATAGCATTTGAACAAGAGTATCTGTACCAGCTTTTTTTTGCATGGAATTGAGCCCAAATAATGTAGTTTGAATGCCACCCCCTTTCTTTAATAAATATAATAGATTCCCTTTGGCTTTAAAAATATCCAAGCTGCCTTTTGGAAATGGTGAGGTTGGGCATGATCTTCTATTTTTATTAAAACTAAATGAATTTCTGAATGAGTCTTACACTTTCATTGTGTTTTAAATAAGTGTTGAGAAAAGTCTGCAAGCGCAGAGCTGATGTGTTAGGCTGACAAGACAGACCTGAAATTTTTCCTCATCATAGCAGAAGGTTTTTCAGGGACCAGAGGATTTCTCTGTCCTTGCAAAACAATCATTGCACCTGAATTATTGAGCTGCTCAGCAGCCCCTCTCTCTGAGCTGCCTTCTTGCTGCACTTTCTGCATTGCCCAAGTATTCTCATATCCTGTGTCATAAGGAAAAAGAAAGAGAACAAAAAAGAAAGTATCACCAATTTTTGCCTACCTTTTTTTGCTGTGAGCCAAGGCTTTTGCAGCACCATTAGGATGTAGATTATCATATTTAAAACCTGTGATGACACCATTGTACCCATCTGAATGATTAATCTGCTCATTAAAAGACTGCCGATGGGCTAGTCTAATTGGAACATGGATCTTCTTAAAGGACGTTGCAGGGTCGGGAATAGGAAATATTACTCATAACATAAAGTAGGGATTAATTATGCTACTAAATACTACTGTGTGAAATTTACATATGGGTCTGGTCATTGGTGAGGGGTTAGGAAAAGTGTAAGCATCCCATTTTTATAACCTTAAAAATGTAGGTGGTACTTTCATGGCAAATCTTAACCCCTTGTTATTTCAAAGGTAAGATCTGCTCAGATACCATGGGAGGGGCAGGAACACAGCTTCGTATCAATTAATCACTACTGTTTAAATTGAAATGCTTTTCAATGTGAAGATCACAGCAATACCTCTAGTCCCAGCAATGGTTTCTTACTGTGGATTCCTGTGAAATGCAGCCCTTCATCTGCATCATCAGAGGACATGGTGGTGGGGTGCTGGGGGGCAGTGGAGCACAGTGGTTACTGCACGGAGCCCCTGAGATCGCTCTCTGGAATTGCACTGGCCATGTGAGCGCTCTGGCTGCAGTCTTAGCTTGGAAACGGGACTCATCATTTAATTACAGGAAATAAGCATCGTTGCTCCAGTCTGTGATGGTAAATTTTGCCTCTTCAAGTAGTTCTTGGTGACTGTGTTAGGCAGCATTATTCAGTTACATGGATGGCTTTTACTGTGTGTTTGTCTCCCTGTGGTTGCTGTTGGGAGGTTGCTTTAGCTATGGATTGGCAAATGCCACTTTGGAGCTCTGCTTTTCCTGAACGATCTTAGGCCGATGTATATGCTTCTTGAGAGTCACCATTTTTTATGGCAGTGGCAGTCTATATGCTTTTTCTGAATTAACAGATGTCTTTATCCTATAGTTGCACTGTCAAGGTGACCTTTTGGGCAGACATTTAGGAATCAGTAGAGTTTGGATAGGCTAAAAATCAGGATAAGAAAAAGTGAATAACACGGATGAAACACCTGTTATTTGAGCCTTAATAGCCTACCTGAGATATTTCAATGGATTTTTGTCCCTTCTGAAGTAGTGATGCACTATTTTGTTGAGATTTTGCAGGTGAGATGAAGCCAATTCTCCAAAGAAAAATGTATTTAAGCTGGGACCCTCTTCTACATCCCATGTCTCCTAAATCCCTGGGCAGTTCCCTATCCACTAGATCTTCCTCTCTGAATATTAATCAACACTGCAACCAGTCCTTTGGAAATAAATTTTTTGTGAGTTTTTATTTCTTAAACCTCAAAGGATCATTCTCCCTCTAATATGTGAATATATAATAAGGACTTCTTTTGCATCAGAAAAAGGGAGGCAAACCAATATGGTCTGTTTCCTTAGTAAAAAGCCACTTGAATTGAATTTAAAGAACTAATTCCCATAAAGTTAGCACTGAAGCACATCATAACATTCTGAACATTGACAGAATTTAAGGATTGCCTATTAGAGAAAGCATGATATAATTTTCTTTTTTTCTTCTTTTTTTTTCTTCCTTTTTTTTTTCCTAGACAATTTTAACCATGGTAGCTCAATGTCCTGTGAGAGTAGAAGATCCAGTAAACTTTTACTTAGAGGGGAAATTTCAATGAAATTTGAATGGGTCTCCTTGGTGGGCAGGGGGTGGTCCACACATTTGAGGAACAGTCTGGGCATATGTAGTTAAATGCATAAGCATCTCTGTGTAATTCATTACTCCAGTAGCTGATCACTGCATAAACATTCAATACATAAGACAATATTCACAATGATGAAACTCAGGATGACTTTCCCAGTTTTACAGCTAGAGGAAATGAAGCACAGCAGGGCAGGGCTTGAATCACTTGTACGAGGTTACAGATGAGTCTGTGGCAGAGCTGTGGAAAGTGAATCTGGCTATCAAGCATCTGTGCATATTTGGTGAGCTGCCTTCCCTCTCCAGAGCTACATGAGCATTTAAGTGTTTTGTTGGATAGGGGCCTAGATGCTTTTAGGGTTTGTTTTGAGAGCTGTTGCTTATTTTAAAGCACTTTCCCCCACTAATTTACAGGTCTGTTCTTGAGGTTTGCTATGGAAAGCCCTACCTTATGTAAAGGGCTTCTGTATGTCATAAGACGACGAAAGACCTTTCGGATCCACTTTCTGATAAAAGCTCTTGAGGACGGAGCAAAGGAATGGATCACTTGTCAATCATCACAGGCACACTGTCCCCTAAAATGTTTTTTGCCCATACCCAGATACTCCAGGGGCTGGTTCTGCCCGAAGACGCAGATCGTGGAGGCAGGGATCCAGCCAGCTGACCAGATGGCCAGGATTCACTGAGCATGCTTGTGGTGCAGAGCCTCCAAAGACTCTGGCAGTTTGCCAGTGCATATATATAGCAATTTGCTTGGGGGATGGAAATGGGGGAATACCAAGCTGCTTATTGGCCATCAGAATGGGAGCCATTAAAAAATACTGGCTCCATAATTGCATTTGGCCTCCCCAGTGGCAGAGGCTGTAATCCCTGTAGAAGCTATTTTCAGTTGTTAAATTTTTTTTTTTCAATAGAAGAACCATTAGAAAAAAAAACAAAAACATGAGAGTGTTTCTTTAAAAATAATGTGCTGGGATGTTGTAAGTGGTGGTTGGCAAAGTGATCCTTCTATGCCAGGATTCTTCTGTAAGTAATGAGATCACTTGGATCAGCATGGGAAAATGGGATAATCCACTTCTATAGTAAGTGAAAGCTCTGATACAAAGCATGAGTGAGCTTGTGAAGTATGTCACTGTATGTTTAGTCTCCATGCCTATAATAGCCTTCTACTTGCTTCCTAATCGTTGTAAAGAATGCAGTAATGCTAAAAACAAGTGTTCCTGACTTGAATTTCAGTGAACTCTGATGCTATGTGTTATTGATTTGCGGCTACAAAGAAACTTTTTTCTTTTTTCTTTTTTTTTCTCTCTGCCTTCCTGTTTTTCAATATTATTATGTTTTTATTTTAATAACGACTGTGTGAGATAGAGGCTGCATTTATGATGGGCTATGTTGTTGACAATGTTGTTTACATATTTGGAATGACACCGCCCCTCAAGCTGCTACAAGCTTATCAAATCACTTTAACAAACTCCCATGCTACCATCAGCATTAGTCCAAATCTGTCACAACTGGCAACCTTCAGTGTTTGTTTAAAAAGATGGTTAACAGGTTTGAGTGTCATCAGAATTGCAAGGCATAAGCAAATAAGATTATTGCACAGTTATTGTTAGATGCGTTAAATGAATGGATTACATAGGCCATGTATTAAATTCTTTGAATGTTTTATTAATAACGACACTCCCATGTGCTTTTTGGTTTTCAGGAAAATGGTTTTCAAGTTTTCTCTCCAGCAACTTTCTGAATAGATAGATATGTAGGTATATGTGGATAATAAAAATAACTAATGCACTTTTCATTATAAATGAAAATGTTCACTTTTTCAGCGCTATGAAGACAAGAGTGTCATGGGAGAAAAGGGATGAAATTAGGGATAAAATAAGTTAGGCTAGGGTTAAATAAAAAATAGTGGATTCTTGACAAGGACCCAATTTAAAGCAAAAAGTTTAACTCCCATACTGCACTAAGCCCAGACAAAATACCTTCCGTGGCCTTTGTGTGACGTGGAAGGTGAACATAGAGCATCTTCTGTGATATTGCCCTCTGGCTTACAAAGTGTATTAAGTTACGTGAATGGAGAAAGTTTTGAAACAGGCCTTAGAGTCTGACATAATATCTCTCAGTTGGAACCGGTGCTTATTACAGTGAATACCTTTTTTAAAAATTTTTTTTTTCATGTCCATAAAAGCGATTGGGTGACTGTTAGTGAAGCCGTGATATTGGCAGCCTGTGCCTTGACCTGGGATCTGATGCTCTTCCCAGGGGTTCTTGCTTAGGAATGCTTATGGCAGCAATGCTGCTAATCACAAACGAAGAGGCAAAACACCATTGGGCTTTTGTCTCGATGTTAATCAAAAAGTAGTCTGGAGGGCTACGTGGAATGCCATGTCCCAGAATAGTGGGGAAGTCATCTGTCGGGGCATTAAAAATGTTGGCAACATGAAGGTGATCTGAACTCTGTGTGATGTAGGCATCATCCCATGGCTGATCTCTGAATTTAAAGGTGTGGCAAAGCAATCGGTGCCACAAATTAGAGTCATCCGATTTGCATAGATTAACGAGGGAAGGTCGTAGCCTGGTGACGGGTCAGCAGTGCCCCCAGGGATTTGAAGAAAAACTTTGATTCTTCCTTTTTTTCCTTTCCATGAAGTAATCGTGCTGTTCTATTGTAAAAGGAGCTCTGTTACTTATAAAGGAAAGCTTGTCATTTAAATTCATCCAAGTTAGGACACCACTGAGCACTGTCAGATGTCAATCACAATACAGCAGGGAAATGTTTTTCAACAGATTTCTACCTTCATTTTTCCATAACACAGAGCGGTAGCATAAAGGGGGTCTCTGAATGTTCTTCTTAAGGTTAGATTTTATTTCTTTTCATCTGCAAAGGACTGTTTTTGAAGGTATGTAGTAAAGAATCATGGTCATTTCTGTGACAGGGAGGGAGGAGAGCGAGGTGAATGTTGTTTATAATATCTTTTCCATTTAGGAAATGTTAGTGGAAGGTTTTTTTGTCTGTGCTGAAGCTGACATTCTTTCTTTCTGGAACTGTTGATTGTGTCTCCTCAGCAGAAGTTGCTTTGAAATATTTTGGCTGGAGACTTGAGGTCTGTTCTTTTCACCAAACCTCTTTCACCTCTGTGCTGCTGTCCTACATTTTTGTCCAAGCCTTGTGGAGATTGAATGTTCGCCCTACCTGACATCTGCTCAGGAATGGGTTTTTGTACTCTGGCCAGTTCTGGCAGAAGCATCAATTTGATGCCCTTGTCATCAGTTTTATAGAGAAGCCGGGGGCTGCATGATTTTTAGCACTGAGCTCCAGTGACCTGCCAAGCTTAACTTTTGGTGTGTGAGGCTAGTGGGTTTGGGAGTGCTGGACTGCCAAAGGATTCAGGAGATGGGAACAGGGTGATTCCTTCTCTTTGCACTCTTTATTTTTGCATATCCTGAGTAAGTTTATTTTGATCTGACTTTTCTCAATATCTGTACTAATCATACAAAATCATAACAATACTTAGTGAGAAAAATCTCTCTTTGGGCTGCCACATGCTCTAAAAATTATTATCATAGTTTGCTAAGCCTGCTGTTCTTGAAGATCCTGGTTCATCTGACAGCCACTGTGTAGGTCAGGCTTTTTCTCTTGGAAGTGACATAAGACCACACTGGCTTCTGCCCCGAGGAATGAGAGAGGAGGACTGTGTCCATACGGCTCCCAGTCATGTTAAGCAAAGAACAGATGCTGGACTTGTGAGCAGCTTGGTGGCTGAAGACCAACTACAGGGGAGCTTCTGGCAGCTACTGGAGCTGACGGTGCCAGTAGGCGTCACTACTGTCAGTCAATGGTGATCTCTGCAGAGCACTGTCATTCACTGGTGGGCACTTTTTGCTCCAAGAGTCACTAAGTGAAACACTTTCCTGGTAAGGAGTAAATAGAGATACACATAAACATAACCTGTTGTTTAAAATATTATTGCAAGCATATGTGTGTTTTTCGTTTAAATTAGCTTCTTTTTTCTTTTTTTTTTTTTTTTTTTTTTTTTTTTAACCCAGCTGATTCTTTCCAGATCCTGCCTAAGTCCTTTTTTTTTGGCCTTAAGTAAACCTATATGTTTATTTAGATATGGAAGGATTTTAGGCTTGCAAGACTTGGGATCAACCATGCATTGATCTAAACATTTACCGAGTAGCAGGCAGTTGGACACAGAATACCCTGAGAAAATGATGTTTAATCATGTGGAAAATTTTGCCATTTGCATCAGCACAATGATACATAGATAAGCATGCTTTCAGTTCCTCAAACAAAATAAATGCTGTAACTAAATGCTTTATGAAGTTGAACATCATATTGTACACAACTTCACCGTAAAGTCATTAGAAAAAAACACTGTGAAAATCCCCTATTATGCAAAAAAGTGCATGCAATATTTCCTGAGTAAAATGAGATACAGTAAGAGGTAAAACTTTATGGCTCATTTTTTTTCTCCATTAGCTTTTTGTTTACAGAAATTAGGTGAAGTACCCAAGCATAAATCTGCTTGGAAATGAAACAGCACTTGGAATCAGCAGTATATATAAGTGGGTATCTTAAGTTTAAACAGGCGAGTAGTCTCCTTGACTCATGAACTGAAAGACAGGCATGTCTTAATAATTGTACTGAGTGTGTGTTCAAAATGACAATTTTAGCCCCCTGCTAACCAATCTAGTGCAATCCACGGCCTTTCACAACTTCTTGTGGTGGGCTGATAACACTTAATATATTTTATTTCGGGGACCAACTTCTAAAAGAAAAGTTTATGAAGAGATGAAGAATCGTATTTGCATACTGTAATGGTAGCTTGGGAACACTGGGAAGACTGGGAAGAGATTTGTTTTCCCAGAGTATTTTTGTAGGGACAAATTCTGCTCCATGGAGAAAACCTGCTTTGACACTGCCAGATAAAAGTGCCGTCTCTATTTAAAATAACAGTGTTGAATCAGTGTTAGGAAGAGTAGTACTGAGTCATAAAAACTAATTATCACTGTTCAAAACATTCTCAAATACACTTAAGTGGAGGTTTGTTGCATAAACATACAATTAAAGAAAGAATTTGTGATGGATGCAGGAATACGCAGCTCACAGACTTACTGTTTACTGGTGCAGTTAACAGATGGGTAGGCCAACTGATTCACAGATGTGCAGCTTATAAATATAAACTAACGTCTTACTAGTGATGTATATCTGCAAGTGGCAACAAATTACTTTCTCTTTAACTCTTGGCTGTATAGTGGGGTAGATTTTAATAATACAGTAACTGTCACTAGAGCTGGTGACAAATGATGACCGAAAATACACTGCACTTGCTGAGTCTTGGGGTACACTGTTGCAAAGTGCTGGTAGGACTAGTCTTTAACATATTTGGGGTTTTTTTTGCAGGCGGTGTCCAAATCATGTATACTGAAGCACATCTTGGGTATTTTAACTAATGTATTTTTAGCAAATGCTAACAAGGACGACGTCACTTTTTGTCCTCGGGTTCCCTTGAGGAGATGAGAGCTGTGGAAGTGTGTGGTGGGCTGACCCAAAGAACTCAGTACAAACAGGAAGGGAAACTGGAATCTTTCCATGTTCCAAAATACAATATTTCTCTTAGTTAACAAACCCCTATTAATCTGCAAACCAATGCAATGATGAAAACATAGAGTTAAGGTGGGGGGGGTGGGGGGAAGCTGCATTCCATTGTTATATTTGCTCTTTAAATAATTTAGTTGCAAAAAAACTGAAGGCTGTTTTAGCAATAATTAATTATTCATTAATGACATGCTAATTGCATGGTACCTTTGAATATTTAACAAAATGCAAAAACAAGTACTGTAGTTATGTTTTTAATGTAGGAAGAGATTTTTTTTTTTTTTTTTTACTATATTACCTCTTTTGTGGAAAAAAAATAGACCTCTTTTTCGATGGACTAGGGAAAGTCATAGTAGTGGCCTACTTTCTATTCACTATCTTCAGTCACTCTTTGTACAGTGGAATATAATGTCCTTATCTAGACTTAACAATTGACAGGGTGGCAATCCCTTGACTTTTGTCCAAATGATTTCTCAACAAAAATGGGTTAATTATCGTTCTCCGTAGCTTTTTGAATAACAAAAGGCCACGGTTCCTTTTCTTCTTTTCTTTCCTATTTACTGTATGGAAGCCTTTGAAATGCGATAGTTTAATCGGTGACACCTTCTAACCGGGGATTTCTGAGTGCTGGAGCTCTCTGCAATGAGCTCATATTGCTGTGTGTGAACATTACCATGATTAGGAGATATGACCTTTATTATGCCAAAGCCACCCTGGACTTTAAGGATGAAAATAAAACCTCTCCAAACCACTCCATGCACTGAAGTAGGTTTGGATTGTTTCACCTCATAAAAGCCAAGCAGTGTGCTAACAATGCTCTTTTAATACACAGACTCACTGAGCTACACTCTCTTGACCAGCTTGTTAAAAATATTAATTGTTAGCTACACCTCGCAACTGTTCTTTGCTGAGTGTGCTTAAGTGAGCCAGATGAGCACTTTTCAAATCCTTCTCTCTCGAGAACTAGCTTGGAGATTTTGCTATTATGCAATAGACTGTATTTTCCTTTAAATATTTTGTTTTGTTGTGGGTTCATGGGTGCAAAATGTAAGGCATAAAGTCAACAGAATTTAGAGTCACTGTCCTTGATTTTGCTCTACTCTGTAATTCCTCA